>NC_133658.1:217451452-217751452 GCF_037893015.1 Macrotis lagotis | reverse complement strand
CCACCAATCACCACCTGAATGATAACTCAGAATGAAAACTTAGAGGATAATCATAGTCAAATTTCAGAGCTCCAAGGTTAAGAAAAAATACTTTAATCAATAGGGAAGAAAACTAAATACCACAGAGGTACAATCAGGATCACACAAGACCTAGGCAGCTTCTACATTAATATAATGTCTTAGAACATGTTGTTTCAAAGAGCAAAAGAGCTGGGGTTGTGGCCAAAAATAAAAGTTGCATATAATACTGAACAGCAATAGAACATTGAATGAACTGAAAGATGTCCAAGTATTTGTGACAAGAATTCCAGTACTCACATAAGGTAAATATTAAAGACCAAAATAAGGGACTTAAGGTCAAAATGTTTAATTAGATGTGAAAGTATTATCAAGACTCTTTTAAGATTATCATCGTTACCTAGATAGTTGAAAGAAAGACTTGGGCTGAACTGAGTAAGGTGGGTTTATTCTAAAAAACAAAACTAGGAAGAGACAAGGAGCAATTCTCTCAGGAAAATGAGATGTGAAAGGAAGAACTGATATAAAAGAAGCAAGTGGAGTGGAGGGGTGATAGAGCTGGAACCTTGTGATCATTGGAACTGGGTTAAAGACAAAACAATATATACATCTAGAAGGGTATAAAAATCTTAAAAAAAATAAGGGCAAGTGAGTAGGATAAGGGAGGGACTTTTAGAATAGTGTGTAGATTGGGGCGGCTAGGTGGTGTAGTGGATAAAGCACCGGCCTTGGAGTCAGGAGTACCTGGGTTCAAATCTGGTCTCAGACACTTAATAATTACCTAGCTGTGTGGCCTTGGGCAAGCCAGGCAAGCCACTTAACCCCATTTGCCTTGCAAAAACCTAAAAAAAAAAAAAATAGTGTGTAGATTAAGAATATGGAGGATAAGGAAGAGGATAAGGGAGGGACTATTAAAAGAGTAGGTAAAGCAATTTAGTGGTTAGAAGTAAATTAGAAGGGCAGCTAGGTGGCTCAGTGGATAAAGCACCGGCCCTGGAGTCAGGAGTACCTGAGTTCAAATTTGACCTCAGACACTTAATAATTACTCAGCTGTGTGGCCTTGGGCAAGCTACTTAACCCCGTTTGCCTTGCAAAAACCTAAAAAAAAAATAAGTAAATTAGACAGGTAAGGAGGGAATGGGTAAACAAAGAGAAAGATGAATAAGAAAGAAATAGCATGGGGAGAAATACACAACTAGTGATTATAAATTTGAATGTGATTGGGATGAATTTATCCATTAAACAGAAACAAAATGGATAGCAGAAAGGATTAGTGGATTAAAAATCAGAATCCAACTACTTTTATAACAGGAAACAAAAATGAGAGATGCATACAGTTAGAATAAGGACTAGAGTAAAATTTATTATGCTTCAACTTATATGATAAATGCAGGGTTAGTAATGATTCTGGACAGAGTTAAACTTACAGTAGGTTTAGTTAAAAGAGATAAACAGGGAAACTACATTATGTGCTACCAATATTATTCAATATTGCTTTTAAATACTAGCAATAGCAATGAGAAGAATCAAATGGGAAATGAGGTAATAAACTATCTCTTTTTGCAAACAATATCATTATAATTTGGAAAATCCTAAAACTAAAAATCTAAAATCTAAAAAATAAATTGAAACAATTTTAGCAAAGTAATAGGATGTAAGCTAAATCCATACAAATTATCAACATTTTTATATTTCACCAAAAAACCATGCAAGAAGAGATAGCAATAGATGCCCCATTTAAAATAATTGTAGATTATATAAAATACCTGAGAATTTAATTGTCAAAACAGACCCAGGAACTACATGAACATTTTTTATACAAATAAAGTCAGATTTAAATATACGGAAAAATTTAAGTGTTTGCAAAGTCATTATAATAAAAATAATAATTTTACCTGACTAATTTATTCAATACCATTCCCAATTAAATTACTAAGCAATTATTTTGCTGAATTAGAAAAAATAATCAAAAATTCTTTTGGAATAACAAAAGGTCAAGAATTTCAAAGAAACTAATGAAAAAAATGTAAAGGAAGGAGGTTCAGTAGTACCAGACCTATATTATAAGGCAATAAGTACCAAAACTATCTGGTTCTGGCTAAGAAATAGAAAAATAGATCAGTAAAACAGAGTAGACCCAACAATTCAGAGCAAGAAAGGAATATAGTAACCTTATATCTGAAAAAGTAAAGATTTAAGTTTTGGAGATAAGATTCATTATTTGGAAAAGCTGGAAAGCAATTTGGCAGAAATTGGGCATAAAACAATATCTTTGACAATATACCAAGAGAAGGAATGGATACATGATCTAGATGTCACAAGAAAATTAGAAAGCATTGTGTAGTGTAAAATGGATAATTTAGATAATATTAAATTAGAAAGTTCTTGTACAAATAAAACTGTCAAGATTAGAAGGCAAAAAGAAAATTGGGGAAAAGTGTTCATAGTCTCTTAATAAAGGTTTCATTTCTCAAATACATAAAAAGCTTAGTCAAATTTATAAAAATGTGAAGGAGCAGTGGATAGAGCACTGGCCCTGAAGTCAGGAGGATCTGAGTTCAATTTCCACCTCAGACACTTGATACTTTTTAATTGTGGAACTTTGGCAAGTCACTTATCCCCACTGCTGTGCACACACCAAAAAATCCCAACAACAAAATAATGTGAGTCATTGCCTTATTTTTGTTTGTTTGTTTGTTTAGGTTTTTGCAAGGCAAATGGAGTTAAGTGACTTGCCCAAGGTCACACAGCTAGAAAATTATTAAGTGTTTGAGGTCACATTTGAACTCGGGTCCTCCTGACTCCAGAGCCGGTGCACTATCCACTGCACCAGCTAACCGCCCCAAGTTGTTGCCCTATTGATGAGGAAATTAAATTCATATAGTCATATAAAAAAGACTCAATCATTATTAATGAGAGAAAAACAAATCAATACAACTTTGAGATATCAAATTACAGTTATAAGATTGATTATAATGATAGATGCCCTTCAATTAGAGAATGACTAAATAAATTTTGGTATATGGTTTTGATGGAAGTTATTGCGCCATAAAAATGTGATGAACTTTTATTTTAGAGAAACATAGAAAGACTTGGATCTCTGAAGGAAGGATGCTATCCACCTGCAGAGAAAGAATTCATAATTAAAAGTACAGTGTGTTTCTACATATATGTATATTGATAAATAAATATCTGTATGTATTCATGTTTACTTGTGTAGCAAGGTGGGGAGGGAGGGAGAAAAAAATTCACAGCAGGGAATTAAAAAAAAAAACTTAGTGGGCAGCAGGGTAGCATAATGGATAGAGCACCGACCCTAGAGTCAGGAGGATCTGGGTTCAACTCTGAACTCAGACACATAATAATTACCTAGCTGTGTGACCTTTGGCAAGTCACTTAACCCCACTGCCTTGTAAAAAAAAAACTTTTAAAAAAATTAGGACTTAAAAACCTTAAAAAAAAGGGGGGGGTGGCTAGGTGGCATAGTGGATAAAGCACCGGCCCTGGAATCATCAGTACCTGGGTTCAAATCTGA
Source organism: Macrotis lagotis (assembly GCF_037893015.1). Lineage (NCBI taxonomy): Eukaryota > Metazoa > Chordata > Mammalia > Peramelemorphia > Peramelidae > Macrotis > Macrotis lagotis. Next base: position 217,747,899 of record NC_133658.1, on the reverse strand, counting down.
CCTCAGACACTTAATAATTACCTAGCATTGTGGCCTTGGGCAAGCCACTTAATCCCTTTTGCCTTGCAAAAACCTAAAAAAAAAAAATTAGGAATTTCATCTAAGTCACCTTGGCTACAAAAACTTAGAAGGAAGCTTAGAAAAACCAGGTAGCTTTGAAAACAATGTATAGTACTTACTACTTAGTTTTTTAAAAAATGAAAACACTCTGAAATGGAAATTCATTTTTTTATATTGAATCCTCTTTTCCATGTTTTGCTGTATACGTGGAAAGGTTCTTTACTCCCCCTTGTTTTGTATTTAAATTTAAAACAAATAAAAATTTAAGAAATATTCTGATTACTTTTCAATAATAAATGGTTTCATTTGCAGTACCATTTCATTTTTTTAGATCTTAAATATTATTCTGAGAAGGGACCTATAAACTTCAATAGATTGCTAAATATGTCCATGGTTTAAAAATGGTTAAGGACTTTTACTCTAATTTGACTTTTCTTTTCAACCTTTGTTATTTGCCCTGTTCTCTTAGTCTTTAATTTCTTTAAAATACCATTTGAAATTCCTTCCCTCTCTCCTTCTTTCCTTTCTTCCCTCCCTCCTTCCTTCCTTTCTCCCTTCCTCCCTCCTTTCCTTCTTTTGTCCTCAGCACAATGCCTGGCAAATAATAGATACTCAATAAATACCCTAAAACCTTTTCTGAATTTCCCCAATTGATTGTGATCTCTTTTGGACTTTATATATTATAGTATTAACTTAGAGTACTTTCTGCCCTTTTTTGTATAATTTTTTATATTCAATAAAGATACTTTAATATTTTTCTTATTTCCTATAGTGCTTTGGACCTTTTAGACATAAATAATATTTGTTGAATTACCTTGAAATTCTTTTAAAAAATATTTTATTTATTTAAGGCAATGGGATTAAGTGACTTGCCCAAGGTTAGACAACTAGGCAGTTATTAAGTGTCTGAGGTCACATTTGAACTCAGATCCTCCTAACTCCAGGGCCTTTGCTCTGTCCACTGCGCCACCTAGCTGCCCTGAAATTCTTTTTTTTTTTTAATTTTACTTACCTTGGAGTTTGAACAAAGACCAAAGCCTATTACCTTTGATTTAAAAAAATGTTATTATGTAATTCTGCTATATCTATCTTATACTATATGTTTCTTCCTTAAGGATATGATTTCTCTCTCATCACATTCAACTTAGATCAGTGCATACTATGGGAACGACGTAAAGACTTCTGTGGGGGGGTGCAGGGAGGAAAGCAAGATGGGGGAAAAATTATAAAACTCAAAATAAATAAAACCTTTCTAAAATTAGAAAAATGTATTAACAATGTAGATTAAATTTTGAAGTGAATGCATATTTTTAAACACCATTATACCCCTGTATTGCTCTATAAGCATTTTGTCAATTGGAATGCTGTAGAAGGCTTATGAAATGAAGTCATCATCATACTAATGACCTGGTAAATGTAGGATAATAATAATAATTTTAATTGGCATTTATATAGCATTTTGAGGGTTTTAAAATGCTATATATCTTTATCTCACTTGAGCCTCACAACAATCATGGACAGAGCAATAAATTTAGGTATTATTAAAAAAAATAATAAAATTCATTTTCAAAAAGTCTATCATTACAGCAGATTTCCAAGGCAACATTAACTGTAATCACAAAAACAACAACCTAGAAATAACTTTGCCTCTCTAAACTTCATCTATCAAAAAGAAAAAAGTCAGAATTAGTGACTTCTAAGTTTCCTTCCTATTCAAAATCTCATAATCCTGTCATAAAGAGCCAACAATTGAGAAATGGATAAATAAAATGCAATAAGTTAATGTAGCAGAATGTTATAATACAGTTGTTAATCACTGTATAATATAGTCTTTAGTGACCAATATATATTAGGAATATAAAGAAATCCGGAAAGAACTTTATGAAGTTATGCCCAAAAGCAGTATCTGAAGAATGTGGGCTATACTCTAATTACAGTTATATGATGAAAACTGAAAGAAAATGAATGGAAAACATTAGATACCTACAGAATAGGATAATGCATTGGAAATAATTATTTTGGATGCAAATAAATAGTTACCAAATAACTTGCTGTTCAAATTGATGTTAGCTTTCTAATAAAATATTTATTGAAGACTATTATAATTGCATTAAAAAAATAAATTTTATTTACAAAAGGCAATAGGGTTAAGTGAATTACCCACAGTCACACCGCTAGGCAATTATCAAATGTCTGAGGTTGGATTTGAACTCAGGTCCTCCTGACTCCAGGGTTGGTGCTCTATCCACTACACCACCTAGCTGCCCCCACCTTGAAATTCTTTCACTATAATTGAAGAGGATCATAGTTTTAGGATCATAGAATTAGAAAAAGAAGGAACCTTTTAGGTCATCATTTGACTTCCCTTTTTCTATAATTGAGAAAACTTGAGACCTAGAGAAATTAAATCACTTTCTAAAGGTCAGCAGATAAAATTGAGGCCGAGCCAGGATCAGAACCCCAGTTCCAAATGCCACTTGTTTCCACCGAACCATGGCATTGGAAGGGATCTTACAGATGAGCTAGTCTATCTAGTTGGTCATTCAGAATGCCTGCTGTAATGACGGTCTTCTCCCCTCTGGTGCTCTTCTGCTTCTCTTACTTACTGGTTTGGCCTATCCATCTCCTTTGTTGTATACTCCTGTTTTTATCCCTTGATGTGAGCCCTCCATCTCTCCACACACATTTTCGTGGTAAGTTTTATAAACTCTTAAGTATTTGCCCACCTTTTCTGTGCATTTGTCTCTCAAATCCACAGACGGAGTCTTCATGCATTCCTGACATATGCTTGCTGGTCCTCTCACTCTCTGGTGTCTCATATAGAACTCATTTTATCTCCACCTTTTTAGTGACTTGTCTATTTCTGTCCAAGGAACAGCCATCCTTGTAAGTATTCATATTTTTGCAACCTTGGAGTTAGTCTTCTGTGGCCAATCAATTGCCAAATCCTTTTATCCCTATGACGATTCTCATCTCCTCCTTTCTCCTCCCATTTGACTACCACTCTAGTTCAGATCTCATCATTGGTCATCTGGTCTTTTGTAAAGGCTAATCAGCTACCTCCAGTGTGCTGGACACTTTTTAAGGCCTGGCTGTACAAAGAAAGGCAAAACAAAACAGTTCCTGCTTTTTCAGTAGTTTACAATCTAAAGATTAGGAGGAGACAACATGCAAAAAAGTATAAACAAGATGTATTCAGGGTAAATTGGGGGTAATTGCAAAGGGAGGACATTAAGCTAAAGGAGGATTGAGAAATTCTTGTAGAAGAAGCAACTATAGTTGAGACTTGAAGGAAGTCAGAGAAGCCAAGTGTCAGAGGTAGAGGGAGAATGTTCCAAAAATAAGGGAGATCCAGTGAAAATACCTCCTATTAATTGTTCTCCCTACCTCAAGCCTCTCCTCTATCCAATCTGTCTTAAATTGGGTAAACAAATAAATATTTTATTGTTTTCCAGTTATATACAATAGTAGTTTCTACCTATAATTTTTTGTAAGGGTTTTTTTTTTTTTTTTTTTTTTTTTTTTTTTTTTTAGTTTTTGCAAGGCGATGGGGTTAAGTGGTTTGCCCCAGGCCACACAGCTAGGTAATTATTAAGTGTCTGAGGCTGGATTTGAACTCAGGTACTCCTGACTCCAGGGCCGGTGCTCTATCCACTGCGCCACCTAGCCGCCCCTTTTGTAAGATTTTTGAATTTAACAGTTGACACCCCCTCCCTTCCTTCTCCCCCCTAGAAGGCAGTCTGATAATCTTTACATTTTTTTCTATGCTATACATAGATCAAAATTGAATGTATTGAGAGAAAAATCATATTCTTGAGGAAAAATAAAAATATTAGAGATAGCAAAATTATGTAATACATAAAACAACTTTTTTTTTTGAAAAAAATTGGAAATAATAGTCTTTGGTCTTCATTTAAAATCCACAGTTCTTTCTCTGGATATAGATGGTATTCTCCATTGCAGGTACTCTAAAACTGTTCCTGATTATTGCACTAATGAAAGAGCAAGTCCATTAAGGTTGATCATCAACCCCATGTTTTGCTGTTAAGGTGTTCAATGTTCTTCTGATTCTGCTCATCTCACTCAACATCACTTTGTGCAAATTCTTCCAGGCTTCTCTGAATCCCCATCCCTTCTAGTTTCTAATAAAACAATATTGTTCCCTAACATATATGTACCACCATTTGTTCCATAACACACATATACCCAATTGATAGATATTCACTCAATTTTACTTCTTTGCCACTACAAACAGGGCTGCTATGAATATTTTTGTACAAGTGGTGTTTTTACCCTTTTTCATGATCTCTTCAGGGTATAGACCCTGTAGTGGCATTGCTGGATCAAAGGGTATGCAGTTTTATTGCCCTTTGGATGTAGTTCCAAATTACTCTCCAGAAATCAAAGTGATATTCTAAAAGATTACCTTTTATATAGAAAGCTCCTGTGACTCCATTACCTTGGTTGTTGTTTGTCCTTCAGTTCTCAAAGAGGACCATGACATCAGTGAGGTGATGCCATGACATATGAGTGAATTGGATTTAAGTGAGGGAGGACAACTGAAGATGGCCCTGGCTTCATTCTACTTAAAAAGCTTCTGTGGCTCTCTGTTACTTCTGGGATAAAATATAAACTCTGGTTTAGTATTTACAGCGCTCTCCAATCTGCCTTTAACCTATATCCACACAGATTATAATCCCCTAGTGTAGTGCCTATTATAGAGGTATTCAAATACTATGCAAGTACTCAAATGCTGTTGAATCTTTATGAAACTCCAGACCCTGTTACTTTAACCTGAAAATATTTAAATTAATCCCTTATGTGAAAGTGCTTATGCTTTTACTTATTAGAGAAATGCAAATTAAAGCATCTCTGAGGTACCTCCTCACACCTCTCAGACTGGCCAATATGACTAGAAAGGACAATGATCAATGTTGGAAGGGATGCAGAAAATCTGGGACATTAATATATTGTTGGTGGAGCTATGAGCTCATACAACCTTTCTGGAGAGCAATCTGGAATTGTGCCCAAATGGCAACAAAAATGTTCATACCCTTGGATCCAGCAATACCACACTACTGGGTCTATACCCTGAAGAGATGATAAAAATGGGTAAAAACATCACTTGTACAAAAATATTTATAGCAGCCCTGTTTGTGGTGGCAAAAAATTGGAAATTAAGTGAATGTCCTTCAATTGGGGAATGGCTTAACAAACCGTGGTATATGGATTTGACGGAACACTATTATTCTGTCAGAAACCTGGAGGGATGGGAATTCAGGGAAGCCTGGATGAATTTGCATGAACTGATGCTGAGTGAGATGAGCAGAACCAGAAAAACACTGTACACCCTAACAGCAGCATGGGGGGTGAAGATCAACCTTGATGGGCTCGCTCATTCCATCAGTGCAACAACCAGGGACAATTTTGGGCTGTCTGCAATGGAGAATACCATCTGTATCCAGAGAAACAACTGTGGAGTTTGAACAAAGACTGAGGACTATTACCTTTAATTTAGGAAAAAGAACCTGATATCTTATTGTCTGATCTTGCTATCTCTTATACTGGCAAATTGCCTTCTGTGGGGGGTAGGAGGAGGGAAGTAAGATTAGGGGGAAAATTGTAAAACTCAAAATAAATAAAATCTTTAAGTTAAAAAAAGAAAGTACTATGCTAAGTAGTGGAAGGGATATCAGTATTAAATTAGAAATAATTTCTACCATCATGGACCTTGTAGTCTGGTAGAATACACAAGGAATGACCATAGCATTGTAGCTATTTAACAATAGTATAAATGTGTTCACCACACCTAAACACAATTTTGATCCAGTAAACATATTCATTAATCAATAGTTGTTTTATCTTTATTCTAACTTTGTCAATTGACTTTTCATTTCATGGGAATAAATCTCTTTACAAATGTTTAAAATGTTCCACTACTCCCTTCTCCCTAACTTCTATTTTTTTTAATAAAGCAATTTTCTTTGACTATCAAGATTCAGAAACCTGATTGAGTCGGCAAGCAGAGAATACATTTGGAATGAACATTGCTAATATTTATTTTAATTAAATACTTTATATCTATACAGTTTCAACCACAGTGAGTATAAGAATCTGTATTTGTTCTGACTAGTTAGAGCTTCATGGAATGAAGCTACAAGATAACTCATATGTCTCAAGTCCTATTTTCTCATGAGAAAAAACATTTCTCTATTACAGATGAGTAGTCAAAGTGTTTACCCAGGTAATCTTCATTTTGATTAGTATTAAGGCTACATGGTTGGGTCTTGAAGAATATAATATTAGTGTTTAATGGTTCTATTTAGTACCTTTTTTTTTTTTTAAGATTTTTGCAAGGTAGTAGGATTAAGTGGTTTGCCCAAGGCCACACAGCTAGGTAATTATTAAGTGTCTGAGACTGGATTTGAACTCAGGTCCTCCTGACTCCAGGGCCAGTGCCCTATCCACTGCGCAACCTAGCCATCACTTAGTACCATTTTTAAAGAAAGTTTTTATTTATTTTGAGTTTTACAATTTTTCCCCCACTCCTGCTTTCCTCCCCCCACCCTCCACAGAAGGCAGTCTGCCAGTCTTTACACTGTTTCCATGGTATACACTGATCTAAGTTGAATGTGTTGAGAGAGAAATCACATCCTTAAGGAAGAAAAATAAAGTATAAGAGATAGCAAAATTACATAATAAGATACCAGGTTTTTCCCCCCTAAATTGAAGGTAATAGTCTTTGGTCTCTGTTCAAACTCCACAATTCTTTCTCTTGCTACAGATGGTATTCTCCATTACAGATAACTCAAAATTGTCCCTGATTGTTGCACTGATGGAATGAACGAGTCCATCAAGGTTAATCATCACCCCCCATGTTGCTGTTAGGGTGTACAGTGTTTTTCTGGTTCTGCTCATCTCACTCAGCATCAGCTCATGCAAATCCCTCCAGGCTTCCCTGAATTACCATCCCTCCTGGTTTCTAATAGAACAATAGTGTTCCATCACATCCATATACCACAGTTTGTTAAGCCATTCCCCAACTGATGGACATTTACTTAATTTCCAATTCTTTGCCACCACAAACAAGATTGCTATGAATATTTTTGTAGAAGTGATGATTTTACTCTTTTTCATAATCTCTTCAGGTTACAGACCCAGTAGTGGTATTGCTGGATCAAAGGGTATGCACATTTTTATTGCCTTTTGGGCATAATTCAAAATTGCTCTCCAGAAAGGTTGGATGAGTTCACAGCTCCACCAACAATGTATTAGTGTCCAGATTTCCCACATCCCTTCCAACATTGATTATTGTCTTTTCTGGTCATAGCTTTAATCTGCATTTTTCTAATAAGTAATGATTTAGAGCAATTTTTCATATGACTATGGATCATTTTGATTTCCTCATCTGTAAGTTGCCTTTGCATATACTTTGACTATTTGTCAATTAGGGAATGGCCTGTTTTTTTGACAATTTGACTCTGTCTATTTTACAGTTCTATGTCTATTTTACAAATGAGTCCTTTGTCAGAAATACTAGTTGTAAAAATTGTTTCACAATTTATTACATTTCTTTTGATCTTGGTTACAGTGGTTTTGTCTGTGCAAAAGCTTTTTAATTTAATGTAATCAAAATTATCTAGTTTATGTTTAATGATGTCCTTCATCTCTTCCTTGGGTATAGACCCAGTAGTGGTATTGCTGGGTCAAAGGGTATGCACATTTTTGTTGTCCTTTGGGCGTAGTTCCAAATAGCTCTCCAGAAGGGTTGGATGAGTTCACAGCTCCACCAACAGTGTAATAGTGTCCCAGATTTCCCACATCCCTTCCAACAATGATCATTATCCTTCCTGGTCATATTGGCCAATCTGAGAGGTGTGAGGTGGTACCTCAGAGAAGCTTTAATTTGCATTTCTCTAATAATTAAAGATTTAGAGCATTTTTTCCCTTTCCATAGATCTGACAGGTATACTACTCCTTGATCTAGTTTGCTTATAATATTGCTTTTTATGTCTAAATCTTGTATCCATTTTGATCTTATCTTGGTATAGGGTGAGTGTTGGTCTAATCTAAGTTTCTTCCATACTAACTTCCAATTTTCCCTATAGTTTTTATCGAAGAGAGAGTTTTTATCCCAATAGCTGGACTCTTTGGGTTAATGAAACAGCAGATTGCACCTAGTCTATTCCACTGGTCTACCACTCTATTTCTTAGCCAATACCAGACAGTTTCAATGACTGATGCTTTAATAATATAATTTTAGATCTGGTAAGGCTAAGCCACCTTCTTTTGCACTTTTTTTCATTGAATCCCTGGTAATACTTGACTTTTTATTTCTCCTTATGAATTTACTTACATTTTTTCCTAATTCATTAAAGTAATTTTTTGGAATTTTGATTGGTAGGGCACTAAATAAGTAGTTTATTTTTGGTAGAATTGTCATTTTTATTATAGTAGCTCAACCTAGCCATGAACAGTTGATGTTTGCCCAGTTATTTAAATCTGATTTTATTTATGTGAGAAGAGTTTTGTAATTGTTTTCAAAAAGTTTCTGAGTCTGCCTTGGCAAATAGATTCCCAGGTATTTTATATTGTCTGAGGTTACTTTGAATGGGATTTCTCTTTCTAGCTCTTTCTGCTGTATCTTGCTAGTCATGTATAGAAATGTTGAGGATTTATGAGGGTTTATTTTATATCCTGTGATTTTGCTAAAATTGCTAATTATTTCTAGTAGTTTTTTTAGATGATTTTTTGGGATTCTCTAGGTTTACCATCATGTCATCTGCAAAGAGAGTTTTGTCTCTTCCTTCCTAATTCGAATTCCTTCAATTTCTTTTTTTCTCTTATTGCTGAAGCTAACATTTTTTAAAATTAATTTTTATTAAAGATATTATTTGAGTTTTACAATTTCCCCCCCAATCTTACTCCCCCCCCCCATGGAAAGCAATCTGTCAGTCTTTATATGTTGTACCTTGATCCAAATTGGGTGTGATGAGAGAAATCATATCCTTAAAAGAAGAGAAGAGAAGTCTAAGAGGTAACAAGATCAGACAATAAGATATCTGTTTTTTTCTAAATTAAAGGGAATAGTCCTTGAACTTTGTTCAAATTCCACAGCTCCTTATCTGGATACAGATGGCACTCTCCTTTGCAGACAGCCCAAAATTGTTCCAGATTGTTACACTAGTGGAATGAGCAAGTCCTTCAAGGTTGATCATCACTCTCATGATGCTATTGGGGTATACAGTGTTTTTCTGGTTCTGCTCATCTCACTCAGCATCAGTTCATGCAAATCCCTCCAGGCTTCCCTGAAATCCCGTCCCTCCTGGTTTCTAATAGAACAATAGTGTTCCATGACATACATATACCACAGTTTTCTAAGCCATTCCCCAATTGAAGGACATTCACTTGATTTCCAATTCTTTGCCACCACAAACAGGGCTGCTATAAATATTTTTGTACAAGTAATGTTTTTACCCTTTTCCATCATCTCTTCAGGGTATAGACCCAGTAGTGGTATTGCTGGGTCAAAGGGTATGCACATTTTTGTTGTCCTTTGGGCATAGTTCCAAATAGCTCTCCAGAAGGGTTGGATGAGTTCACAGCTCCACCAACAGTGTAATAGTGTCCCAGATTTCCCACATCCCTTCCAACAATGATCATTATCCTTCCTGGTCATATTGGCCAATCTGAGAGGTGTGAGGTGGTACCTCAGAGAAGCTTTAATTTGCATTTCTCTAATAATTAAAGATTTAGAGCATTTTTTCATAAGGCTATGGACTGCTTTGATCTCCTCATCTGTAAATTGCCTTTGCATATCCTTTGACCATTTGTCAATTGGGGAATGGCTTTTTGTTTTAAAAATATGACTCAGTTCTCTGTATAAAAATGAAATGAGTCCTTTGTCAGAATCATTAGTTGTAAAGATTGTTTCCCAATTTACTACATTTCTTTTGATCTTGGTTACAGTGGTTTTATCTGTGCAAAAGCTTTTTAATTTAATGTAATCGAAATCATCTAATTGGTTTTTGGTGATCTTCTCCAACTCTTCCTTAGTCATAAACTGCTCCCCTTTCCATAGATCTGACAGGTAAACTAGTCCTTGATCTTCTAATTTGCTTATAGTATTGTTTTTTTATGTCTAAGTCCTGTAACCATTTGGATCTTATCTTGGTAAAGGGTGTGAGGTGTTAGTCTAATCTAAGTTTCTTCCATACTAACTTCCAATTATCCCAGCAGTTTTTATCAAAGAGGGAGTTTTTATCCCAATGGCTGGACTCTTTGGGTTTATCAAACAGCAGATTACTATAATCCTCTCCTGCTTTTACACCTGCTTTTATACCTAGTCTATTCCACTGGTTTACCACTCTATTTCTTAGCCAATACCAAACAGTTTTGATGACTGATGCTTTATAATATAATTTTAGATCAGGTAGGGCTAAGCCACTGAAGCTAACGTTTCTAATGCAATATTGAATAGTAGTGGTGATAATGGGTATCCTTGTTTCACCCCAGACCTTATTGGGAGTGACTCTAATCTATCCCTATTGCATATAATACTTGTTGATGGTTTCAGATAGATGCTACTTATTATTCTAAGGAACAGTCCATTTATTCCTACACTCTCTAGTATTTTTAGTAGGAATGGGTGCTGTATATTGTCAAAAGTTTTTTCATTATCTATTGATATAATCATATGATTTCTTATAGGTTTGTTGTTGATATAATTGAGTATACTAACAGTTTTCCTAATATTTAACCAACCCTGCATTCCTGGGATAAATTCTACTTGATCATAACATATTATCCTAGTTATAACTTGTAATCGTTTTGCTAAGACTTTATTTAAGATTTTTGCATCTAGGGAATTCAGGGAAGCCTGGAAGGATTTGCATGAACTGATGCTGAGTGAGATGAGCAGAACCAGAAAAACACTGTACAGCCTAACAGCAACATGGGGGTGATGATCAACTTTGATGGACTTACTCATCTCATCAAGTGCAACAATCAGGGACAATTTTGGCTATCCTTGACGGAGAATACCATCTGTATCCAGAGAAAGAATTGAGAAGTTTGAACAAGGTCAAAGACTTTTACCTTTAATTAAAAAAAAACAACCCAATATCTTATTATGTAATTTTGCTAACTCTTATACTTTATTTTTTTTCCTTAAGGATATGATTTCTCTCTCATCCCATTCAACTTAGGTCAATGAATACCATGGAAACAATGTAAAGACTAATAGACCGCCTTCTGTGGGGGGGGGTAGGGGGTAGGGAAGCAAGATTAGGGGAATATTTGTAAAACTCAAAATAAATAAAATCATTCTAATAATGAAAAAGATTTTTGCATCTATATTCATCAGAGAGATAGGTCTATAATTTTCTTTCTCTGTTTTAACTCTTCCTGGCTTAGGGATCAGCACCAATAGGTGTCATAGAAAGAGTTAGGCAGAGTTCCATCTTCACCTATTTTTCCAAGGAGTTTATATAGAATTGGAACCAATTGTTCCTTAAATGTTGGAGATTTTTTCTTAGGGAGTCTAATAATAGCTTGTTGAATTTCTTTTTCTGAGATAGGGTTATTTAGGTATTTAATTTCTTCTTCATTTAATCTGGGCAACTTATATTTTTGTAAATATTCGTCCATTTCACTTAGATTGTCAAATTTATTGACGTAGAGTTGGGAAAAATAATTTCAAATTATTACTTTAATTTCCTCCTCATTGGTAGTGAGTTCACCTTTTTCATTTATGATACTAGCAATTTGGTTGTCTTCTTTCTTTTTTTAATCAAATTGGACAGAGGTTTATCAATTTTACTTTTTTTTCATAAAACTAACTCTTGATTTTATTTATTAGTTCAGGAGTTTTCTTGATTTTGATTTTATTAATTTATCCTTTAATTTTTAGAATTTCTAATTTGGTATTTAATTAGGGGTTTTTAGTTTGTTCTTTCTCTAATTTTTTTAGTTGCATATTTAGTTCATTGATTTTTTCTTTCTCTAATTTATTCATGTAAGCATTTAAAGATATAATATATCCCTTGACATTTGCCTTGAGTATATCCCATAGATTTTGGTATGTTGTTACATTATTGTCATTATCTAGGATGAAATAATTAATTCTATGATTTGTTGCTTGATCCACTCATTCTTTAAAATAAGGTTATTTAATTTCCAATTAGTTCCGGGTCTATATCTCCCTGGCCCAATTTTGCAAATACTTTTTATAAGTACTGTTTTTATAAGGAGATCACAAACATTTCATAAGGTTTAGTTTTTCATCCTGATGCCATTTTGCTGAGATGGGGGAGAGACTAGTTACTGTCAACTTGTATTTTATGCCCAGAAAAACCTAAAGACAGAATAGCTTGTGAAAAAACATATAGAAAAATAAATAGAATCTTAAAGTTGCTAAGGCTCTTTCAGTTCATTGACCATAGGGATTTTAATGAATACAAATATTAGACTTTTTTTCTAAGACTAATTTTATGATTAGATTTTACTGTTCAACTGAATATCAGGATAGAATGTTTTTATTTTGAAGCTCTTCTGAATCTCCCTTTGTTTCCTGGAGACCTCTGTGATCTTTCTTCCAGTAAATGAATTATATAGGACAGGTACCTCTGAGACCCCTTAGAAGAAAGAATTTTGTTGTTTTACTTGAATGGGTAGGGAGCACTGGGAATTCTTTATCTACCTCCACCCATATAAAGACAATAGGAATTGTGACTTCCAAATGTACTTTTTAGGTAGCAGTTAAGGTCTATTGATCGTTTACCAGAACTGATTGTAGGGTAAACATTGTCCTTTGACTGTAAAAGTTTTTTAACTGGAGTAAGGTTTCCTTTTGACAAACTCTTATTCAGTCCCATACTCTTTCTCTTTTATCAAAAGAGCTGTTTCTTCAGAAAAACTGGTTACAGGCTTAGACTACAAGAAACCCTCCCTGCAAAGCTAGGGAATCTTAGGTATGTAAAATTACATTTTGGTCCATGATTCTATAGCAAGCAGTTTGATGTGCCTCCTTCTTTTATGAATTCAAAAATAAATGTCTGTATATAAATATAAATTAAGTCTCACAAGCTCCTTTAGATTAGAAAAAGTAAAATTCTATAGACAGAGTGAATTTCTTTATTTTAGAAAAATATGTGCGTTTTCATTAGAGAATCAAGTCAAGTTATGCATTGTTAGCTTTTCTTAGAAAAGAAAAAGACTAGCTTCTAAGTTACATGGTAAAGGGTAAGGTCTTTGAATTTTAAGTGAAAAGAATTAGAGCTACAGATGCCAAAAAAAAGATTTTTATTTTCTTTCCCATATGTACACTTTTGTTTGATTTATATTCATGAAAAGTGAACTTTTACTTTTTTCCATTAATTTGGTTGTAACCAATTTTTGTTCTTTCAGGGGAGGTTATGGATCCAAGTATGGTGAAAAATGTTTTGAAAAGGCAAAAAGCGACACAGTAGTAGCAGTTCCCAAAGTAGTGAAAATCAGTACTAACAAGATGGGGGGGGGGATGGAGTTTAGAACTGAGTCACCAGGCAGTCAGCTAATTTCTTTGTATTTATAGCAAGTAATCCACATAGAATTTATCACAGGCTTATTGCATGATATTCTTTAAGTTATGTGAACATTTAATTTTATAATTTTAAGTATTGGATCTAATTCCATTTTAGATGATGTTCTATTTTAAATTTTCTCAATTTAATGAAGTCACAAAAATAAATCAGGTAGAATGTGCAAGTAGGTCCTTTGCAAGTGAGAGCTAAAACTTCAGATTCTCCAGCTTGGGGTCACTTCACTTCTCAAGGCCTCTGGCAGCTTTCTCAGATGCTAAGTTGTAGAAGACTTGTCATTCTACATCTGTGATGAGAGTTTCCAAATACCCCCCATACAATAATGGGAGCTCCCCTCCTTGGTGAATGAGGTTTGAATGCTCCCCCAACCCCCAGATGAGAGATATTTTACAGTTTTCTAGGAGCAGGGACTCTAGAGTTTTTAGAGTGGGAGATTAATAAACAGTCCAGTTTGTATGGCATAGGATCATAGACTTAGAGGTAAAAAGCACGTTAGAAGGCATCTAGTTTAGCCCCTTCATTTTACAGATAAGGAAACTGAATCCTGGCAAGGGTTAGGTAGTTGCCTAAGGTCATAGAGGTGACAGAGGTAAATATTTGTCAGTATGTAGGTAAAGTTCAAGTGTATGGATAATTAACTTTCATATTCAAAGATGACATAGGAAGGAAAATGAATAACTGATAGACAAGAGTAGAGACATGGAAGAAGGATTGCTGAATTTGGAGCCAAAGGACCTGGGTTCAAGTTCTGACTTTGCTACTTGCTACAAAGTATGACTTTGGGCAAGCCCTTTCACTTCCCTGGGTCTCAGATTTTTGGATTAGGTGACCTCTGTGACCCTTTCAAAATTTAGAACTATCAGCCTCTGATTTTGTCTTAAAAAATCTAAGTGCTGCCAACAAGAACATTTCACCTTGATCAAACCACCTCAATTTCCTATTCATAGTTATAGAGACTGATTTAACAATTCAACAGATTTACCCAGCACTGAATTGAAGAGATACATAAAGGTGAATAAAATATGGACCCTGTTCTCATATACCTTACAGTTTAAATGGGAGGATAAAAATCTATCAGTGTTTCTGATTGGCAGGTTTTCAAAGAAAAATGATGAGAAAAATAGTAAATTATTTTCATTGAGGGATTCTGAGTTTCAGGAAGACATTCTGTAGTAGAGGAGCTTCCATTGTTTTTGTTTGCTGATGATCTACTTGTCCTTCAAAGTTCAACTCAGATTCCACTTCCTAAATGAAACCTTTCTTGATTCCCTCTCCCACCCTGCTTTCTCTCTTCCAGTGAGAATAATTTGACCTTTTGGATTCTAACATAAAAATTCTGTTTATGAAAGCACAGAAAAGTCTGAAGTAGAATATGCCCTATATTCTAGTCAGTATATTGCAAGGATAGTTAAAATCAACAGTTTGGCCACCTATTAAATACTCTTCAGTATATTGGGTGCTTTAAAGAACGTAGAAGTTAATGCCATTTGTCTCTTCCCACAAGTAATTAATAAAAGCATTGGGGGGGAAAACATGAAATAGTGAACAATACAGAAAATATACAGATGAAACATATTGATTCCTAGACATTGCAAAGAGGCAAAGGACTAGTGGGGCAGAATGTTGTATACATTGTCAAATGTAGTCACTGTATTTAGTAACTTTTTTTAAAAGGTTTTTTGTAGGGTAATGAGGTTAAGTGACTTTCCCAAGGTCACATAGCTAGGTCTGAGGCCAAATTTGCATTCTGGTCCTCTTGACTCTAGGGTTTGTGCTCTATCTATTGGGCTACCTAACTGCTCCCTTGCTTTGTTTTCTAAAAAGAAATGGTATCAGTTTTTAAATATATGATTTGTGCTAAATTTGTAGTGATTCTTATGAATGCTGTGCAACCTAGAAAAGGGAGAGATTTAAGGTTGCAAGAGAGGTGAAAGAGTGTTAGTGCTGTTGTGAATATTTGTAAAAAGATTAGTTATAATTATGTAAAATATATAGATTATTCTAAATTGCTAGGATACAGATTATCCTCAGGGATTTGCTGTTGCACTGCCTTTGCTCTTACTTTACCAAATAGAACTTGGAATCTAAGTACTGTCTGGCATTTATATCTTATTTTTTGTTTGTTTTTGCAAGGCAATGGAGTTAAGTGATTTGCCCAAGGTCACACAGCTAGATAATTATTAAGTGTCTGAGTTCAGATTTGAACTCAGGTCTTCCTGTCTCCAGGGCTGGTCCTCTATTCACTGCACCACCTAGCTGCCCCATGGCATTTATATATTGGTTAAACTTCCAGTGAGCACTAGGATTTCTTTAGAATGTTAACTGCCTGAGAACAGAGATTGTCTCATTTTAAAGTTTGTATTCCTAGCACTTAGTACTGTGCTTGAAGTGCACCATTAATTCTTTGCCATTTCAAGAAAGGAATGGGGCTTGTTGGGCTTTGAAGGATCTGCAGGATTTATGTAGATTAAGGAGATAAGGGGGTAGGTGGTTACAGGTCTAGATTTCACCCATGAACCAATTAATCAAATGGGCATCTATTAAGTTTTTTCCTATGTCCCAAGCATTGTGTTAACATTCAAGAATGGTATTTTGGGAGAGCAATAAAAGAACCAATCTAACAAGAACCAAAGAATTGTTCAATGTTAATGCTGACAGCAACCTCAGAGGTTATCCTGTTTTTCCCCCTTTTCTAAAGTAGAAAACAAAAATTCAGGGAGAGGAAATAAGAAAGTGATATGAGAGCTAAGGACAAGAGGACTCAGTTCTTCTCAATTCCTGGTTCTGCCACTGAACACCTTTGACCTTGAGGAAAGTCATGTTGCTTATGTTTACACCTCTGTAAAATGCAAGGAATGGACTAATGTGACCTCTTAAGATCTACAATCTGTAATTCTTTTATTCTAATCAGAGTGGTCTCATTTTCTCATTTTAAGTATTTTTATAACTCGTAAATAGAGTGATTTTATAACTCTCATTTATAGCAGAACAAATACTAGATTCCTGATCTCCTAATTCCGAGGCTAGTATTTTTAAAGCCCCTTCTTCTTTGAACATGAATAAATTGCTAGAGAAGAAACAGAAATATCTTCTTGTGTTAGAATTATGTAGTAGAATTTTCTGCTGTTATTGATGTTTCACTTTGTTTTCATTTAAAATTGAGTATTATATCAGAAAAATAAATGCGCTCTGTGTGTGATGGCTAGCATTTCCTTTAGTGTCTTGTACATAGTAATTTTACATAGCAAGAGAATACTGTCCTGTATTGTCTACCTTTCTCACCTGGGTATAAATTAGTTTGATCAGGAAGATATTTGGTATAGACAATAACTTTCAAATTTTAGGATGGTTAGTTTCCATGTTTTCAAGACTTCAGGATAATTCACCAGCTTTTTAATAAGCATCTCTCAAGTACAAAATCCTGTGCCAGAGTTGTGTTGGCATTGTCCAGCCTTGAGAAAAAAAAATACGATTCAGGGTAGAAAGGAGGAGGGTAGTTAGGATTCCAGATTGCAGTGTTAGCTTCTCTGCTCTGCCCTCACTCAAGGTTTCCTTGTCAGCTGCCAAAATCAGTTTCAAGAGCACCAACTTTTCCTTCACTACTGAAAATTGAATGTTGTACTGTCTTTGCTTCTCTTTATCAATTATCCAAAATAATCAAAAAGAGAGAAGCCCTGCAGGCCTACAGGACATCATGTCAGTGTTTTTTCCTAAAGAAAAGAGGAAGAGGTTTCCTTTCTCTTGTTCTCTTTATGGTAGGGGTGGCTAGGTGGTGCAGTGGCTAAAGCATCGGCTTTGGAATCAGGAGTACCTGGGTTCAAATCTGGTCTCAGACACTTAATAACTACCTAGCTGTGTGGCCCTGGGCAAGCCACTTAACCCCATTTGCCTTGCAAAAAATAAACAAACCTAAAAAAAAAAGAAATTTATGGTAGCCTATTCTGAAAGTATATTTTGAGGCTGAACAGACTGAGAATTCAGGGGAGTATGCCTAAGCAAATAGTTACCAAAATGCACACTGAAAGTTGAATTTCTTGGAATAGATAAATTTTGAAACACTCATATATTTTCATATATTTTACCAATACCAAAACTAGAATAGTTTCTATGTTGATAGGGTTTCCATAATTAATTTAGGTGTTTATTTGAGTAGATAGAAGACTGATTAAAATAACTTAATTTGGAAGGATCTGTATTATTTAGATTAATAGAGATAAAAAGTGTTAATAGAATCTCACAATGAGCTGATGTATTTAAATTCTTTTGGATTTTTTTGAAATTTGTTATGTAGTTCATCTGAGTTGACTTGATTAAAAAAAAGGTTATTTGGAACCAGTGAAAAATTTAGTTTGAATGAATTTAGTTGGAATATTTTAAAGAAAATGTTATTACATTCAACTAATGTATATGTAATAATTCAACTTGACGTGTCTTCTCTAATTCTTCGTCAATAGTCCTTCCCTCCCCCACAAAACTTATAATTTCCCAGTGTGTAAACTCTCTACCTGGTGGACTTTCAAGATCAAGTACTGTAGCCGGTCTTGATATAGACTTTACCAAAAGATCAGGGATATGTAAAAAAAAAAATGTGCATTCCTTTGCCATTCTTGGCCTGATTCTTTACTTGCTAAAATTGGGTTTGGAAGGAGATTGGATTCAAGATTTGTGAAGGTCTTTCCCTTTCTAGATCTATCATCTTGCACAGTCTTTTTATTTAAATTTTTTTAATAGATCCCAGTAGAATTTTTTGTTGCATTATGATAAATTCTGAATTTTCTTATGTGTGTTTGCTCATTTTTGATTTAGGGATAGAGATGAGGGGCAAGAAATTCTTTATATATGCATACAATATGGGGAAATATTGTCAAATGAATAGATTGTCAGAGGACTAGAGTAAATAATGAAGAGAATCCCACACAGAGTACTATGGATAAAAATGATTGGGAAATACTGGTGGAGTTCCATAACTATACACCCTGAAATGTTATCAGTCAACCAATTTTTATTCAGTCCTCCTTTGTGCCTGGCACCATGTCAGCTGTTGAAGATACAAGTACAAAGAATAAAATAATTCTTTACCTTCTAAATGGGGAGAGATAAGTGAAATAAAAATATTTATGCACAATATGAAATGGAAACAAATATGTGTAAAGTAGATAAATAAAGCATAGTTTGGGAAGGAGATTAGTGATTTATTGCTGGGATCAGGAAGATATTGTTTGAATTGCATCTTAAAGGAAAAGCTATTCTCTGAGGTGGAGATGAAGCCAGAGGGTGATCCAAGCATGAGAAAAGGCTGTTCTTACTTTTCTAGCATCTTTTTACCTTATTCCCTTTTCCCCCATACCCCATCCCTACTTTGCCCACCAGATTCTAGACCTGCTGACCAGTTACTGACATTGGCCTCCTCACTGTTCCTTGAATGCCTTTTCATCTTCATGCTGCTCCATCTTTCAACTTCAGGCATTTCTTTGGCTGTTCCCTATCCCTGGAATTTTCTCCTTCTGTATCTCTTTCTTCTGCCTTCCTGGACTTCCTTCAAATCCTGGCTAAAATCCTAACTTGTACTGGAAGCCTTTCCTGATCCCTCAGGCCTGGTACCTTTTCTTCATTGATTAGCTCCAATGAATGGTCTCCCCCTCCAGTTCCAGTCCATCTTCCATTCCACTCAGTCCGTCTGTCCCTCTCCTCCTTTCCTCTCCTACTGGAATTCTACTAGCTTTCTGTCATCTCCAGGATCAAATACTAAATCCTCTGTGTGGACACAAAGCCCTTCCTAACTTAGGCCTAACACTCCCTCTCTGTCTTTTTACATCTTATAACCTCCCCCCTCCACCCCACACACTTTTGATCTTGTAACATAGGTTTCCTACAAGATTCTCCATCTTCCAACTTCTAGCATTTTCACAGACTGTGCCTTATTTACAGAATTTTCTCTCCTCATCTCTGTCCCTGGTTTCCCTTGCTTATTCAGTTGGTTGGTTCTTGTCCTTTATTATAGGAAAAAGACCAAAATGTGTCCCAACTGTAACTGATCAGAACAATATGAGCTTGGAATGTTCCATCACAGGTTGGGCAAAAACAGTCCATGTGAACACCTGAGGTGGGTACTCTAAACTTACATCTTTCATGTTCCCTTCTCCTTCCTCATAGAATTCAGTCCCCTCACTGATGAGGGTATGGCATGCTGGGTGATCCTGTGCCAGTATCTCCCAAGCTGCACAATCAATTCTAAAGTTCTTCAATTCTAAAGTTTCCATTGAAGGGTGTCTCAGCATCACTTCTTCTGACCCCCTTGTGAGTGCTTGTCCTATGTGAGTTCTCCATATTATAGTCTTTTTTGCAAGTGTATATCTGGCATTCTAATAATGTGTCCAGCCCATTGTAGTTGGACTCGCTGTAATAATGGTGGAATGCTAGGCAGTTTGGCTCGAGACATGGTGCTGGTAGACTGTCCAGATTTCATAGGCATATAGCAATGAGGTCAGCACAAAGGTTCTGTAGACCTTCAGTTTTTTTTTTTTTTTTAGGTTTTTGCAAGGCAAATGGGGTTAAGTGGCTTGCCCAAGGCCACACAGCTAGGTAATTAAGTGAACCCAGGTACTCCTGACTCCAAGGCTGGTGCTTTATCCACTACGCCACCTAGCCGTCCAGACCTTCAGTTTGGTAGTCAGTATAATACCTCTTCTCTCTCACACTTTCTGAGCCTCCCAAACACTGAACTAGCTCTGGCAATGCGTATGTCAACCTCATTGCCAGTGTATACCTTCCTGGAAGGGACACTGACAACCCTTGTCCCTAGGGCTCAGAACTTTTCCATTTGCTGTAATTGATAGTTCCACATATGGATGGGGTGGTGCTGGCTGATGGAGCACTTGTGTTTTCTTGGTGTTAATTGTTATATCAAAATTAGCACATGCAGTGAGAATCAACCCATACTGTGTTGCATCTCAGTTGCATTGAGAGTATAGTCATCTGCAAACAGAAGATCATGCAACAATTCTCTCCACTTTGGTCTTGGCTTGTAGCTTTTTCAAGTTAAAGAATTGGCCATTAGTGTGGTAGCTGACTTGAGGTCATGTTCATTCTCAGTGAAGGCCTAGGGTAATACCTTGTGGAATACCCACAGTTTTAGGGGCCTGATAAAAAATGATAACCCAGGAAAAGAAGACTGAGGAAAGTTCAGATACCTTTCCTCAGAATTAGCAGAGAATTATCAAAAAGATCTAAAAGAAAATAGAGTAGGCAGGAGGAAAAGATGGTCAGGAGTATCAAATGCAACCTAGATTGAGAAGGATTAGTACTGAATAAAGAGCATTAGATTTGGCCATTTAGAGATCATTGGTTAACTTTAGAGAGAACAGTTTCAACTGAGTGATGAGGTTAGAGCAGATTATAAGGGGAATGGGAGAGGAAGTGGAGCTTTGAATGTAGGCAGTTTTTTCAAGGAGTTTTGTTTAGAAAGGGAGGTAACATATAGTGTACTAGGCATTGTACTTATTGTGAAGGATACAAAGAAAGGCCAAAGACAACTTGCAAACAGTTCTGTATAAACAAGGCATATATAGGATAAAGAGAGAATATCAACAGAGGGAAGGCACTAAGGTTGAGAGACCAGAGAAGGTACCTCAGAGAATATGGAAATACAGTGGGACTTGAAGAAGTCAGGAAGGGCAGGAGGATCTGAAGAGGAAGAGCTTTCCAATCCTGAGGGAATCCAAGAATCAAGAGATGGACTATCTTGATTAGGCAAGAGAGAAAGCCAGTGTCAGGTGATTCTTAAGGTGGAAGAAGACTAGCAAAGTAGGGCTTCTGGCAGGTTAGGAAGGGCTTTCAAAGCCCTTCAGGAGTATTCAGGAGTGGATTTTATATTTGATTCTGAAGGTGATAGATGATCACTGGAGTCAGTTGAGTTGGGATGGGGGGTATATATAACATGGACAGACTGTATGTGAGAAGAGAAGATCCTTTGTATGGCCAAATGGAGGATGAACTTGCAGACCATCATCAGGCTACTGCACTAGTGTAAGCATGAATCAGTCAACTAGGAAACATTAGTAAAGCTCTATGTGCCAGTTGCTGTGCTAAAGTGGGGGGGATAAAAATACAAAATAGGAGGGTACCCACTTTCAAGATGCTTATATCTAATAGAGGAAGATATCAGAGGAAAGGAAGCTGACAAGTGGCAATGTGGGACAAGGCAGGGTCTGGAGGAAAAGGCAGAAGCATGTCAGAGTTGTGTAGCAGGTGAGAGATGGGACAGGAGGAGGGACAGGAGGAAGTGATGGGGACCTGAGTCAAGATGGTGGCAGGGACAGAGGAGAGAGAAATTAGGAGATAAAATGGAAAACCTTGTCATTACATTGGATATAAGGGATAAGAGAGAGAGTGAAGAGTCTGTCATGAGCCTGAATTAATGGGAGGATGATGGTGCTCTAAACAGTAAGAGGGAAGTTTGGAAGGAAAGAACTTGGGGAGAAAAATAATGAATTTAGTTTTAAACCTGTTGAATTTAAGGACCTCCAGTTTGAGATGTTCTGTAGGTAGCTGGAGATAAGAGACTCCATGTGAGCAGAGGGGTTAGAATTGAATTAAGTAGATTTGAGAATCATTTACATAGAGATAATAATTATGAAAAACATGATCTGATGAAATTACCAAATGAAATAATATAGAGTGAGAACAGAAGAGGGCCCAGGATGGAACCTACTGAGACACTTACCGTGAGTAGGCATTACCTGGATGAAGATTCAGCAAAGGAAATTGAGAAAGAGCAGTCAGATAATTATGTTGTGGAAATAATTGTTTTATTCCATAAATTAAAAAGAAAAGAAAAATTTAGAATCAAATAGTTAAGAGAAGAACTGGGATAGGGTCATGTCATGAAAAACTAGAGAAAAGAGAGAATCTCTCTTTCTCTCTCTCTCTCTCTCTCTCTCTCTCTCTACATATACATATATATATATATATATATATATTAGATTTTTCAAGGCAATGGGGTTAAGTAGCTTGCCCAAGGCCACACGGCTAGGCAATCACTAAGTGTCTGAGGTCAGATTTGAACCCAGGTTCTCCTGACTCCAAGGCCTGTGCTCTATTCACTGCGCCACCTAGCCGCCCCCTAAAGGAGAGAATCTAAAAGGAAAGGGCAATTGATAGTGTCAGAGGCTGTAGAGAGCTCAAGGATGAGCCCTGAGAAAAAGCCATGAGATTTGGTAATTAAAAGATAATTAGTAACTATGGAAACTTTCAGTTGAATGATGATGTCAGGTCAAGCTGTAGGTAGTTAAGAAGATATTGAGAAGACAGAAGACAGGTAGAACATGGGCATATTTGTACACACTGAGGAAGCAGCCAGTAGTCAAGGAGAGATTGAAGGTGAGGGAGATCTTGGAGAAGATGAGATGAATGGAGTCAGTTATGCAAATAAAGGGTTTAGCCTTACCAAGGAGAAGGGCCAGCTCATAATATGAGATAGGGGTGAAGGAGAAGATAGTGGCAGAAGACATTGAGATGCAATGTAAGATGAGGAAGCTTAAGCTTCCTTGAGTATTGAAGGCAGTAGAGGAAAGAACCAGTAAATAAGGAGTGCTTGAAGATTTTGGAGACAGAAAGATAAGATGGAACACTCAATCTGTTGGAGAAGATGGAATGGAATGAGATTCAATGGTAGAGAGATTGACTTTGGCAAGAAAAAGGACACACCTCTTTGTCAGAATCTGAGGGAAAGAAGGAGAAAGTGAGAGATAATATCCAGGAGTTTTGAGTTGAGATAAGGAGAAAAGGAAACTTGAATGGCTGCAATTTTCATAGAAAAGTAAGTGGAAATTTATAGGGGTAGATCTCAGCTGAAGGGGAAGGTATAATGTGGTGGCCATCAAGTGGGAATAAATTTGGGATCATTTCTGTGGGAAGTTAAATAGGAAAGCAATTAGGGAGAAATAAAAGGATTGACTACTTTAGTGAGCTGAGGTTAGTACCATGAATTTGTAATGTTTCAACTACTCTGCACAATTGTAAAACTTTCTCTAACATCTTTGGCTTTGAGAGGAAATAGGATGATGGGAGTAATGCATGGCAGGTTTAACAAGGTAATAATGGTAATAGAACAAGGAGAAAAGGGATTCTGGAGTGAGGATAGTGTACAGTTGAAATGGCTATTGTGTTGAGGTTGGAAAGGGAAGAAAATGAAGTCAGAGTAATGGCCCAAGAAAGTACTGAGATAAAGGGATTGGGGATCTGGATGCAGATGAGGAATAGGTTTATGAGGAGTGAAACTTGGGGGGAGGTCAGTTTAAGATTAAGTGGAACATTCATGAGTAATGGGGAAGTCTAATGTGTGACCATCTCCATGTGTGCTGAGGGGGGAATAAATACCATAGCTCATGGAATTTAAGGAGGCTGAGAACTGGAAGATTGAGTTTTGGGGAGCATCTAAATTGATATTAAAAGTCCTCTAGTTTAAGCTAGTATAAGGTCAAGAGTTGGATAGTAGAGAAATATGGGGAGCCAGGTATTAAGGGAGAATGACTTGGGAGTCCACATACTACAGTTACTATAATTGAAATTTTGATTGAGTGGACTTCAAAAACAAGAAAGATTGAAGAGTGAAGGAGTCAAGGAGGAGTCTGGGACCAGCTAACTAAGGGACTTGAAAGGTGTTGGGGAGTTTTGTTATTTTTCTTCTAGAACCAGGGTGTTGTGATATGTGAGAGAGGGTACAGGATATACTGCTAACAAAATGGAAGGGGTGTGAGGAAAAGGGAAAGAGGGTTTTGTTTACTATGGAACAATTATTCCAAAGGTCATAGTGTAAGAACTGGATGGAGTTGAATTTAGATGTGTGTGGGGTAAGTTTTAGAGGGATGGGGATTGCTTTCTCCTTATTAGCCAGTTATTGTTAAGTTCAGCCATAGGGTGAAAAAAAAAAAGAGAAGCCATAGGCATAGTAGTTAATGACATACAAATAGAAAAGCTCAGTGTCTAAGCGATATTGCAAAGGGATGGGATGGAGGAGAATGGGTTCTGGTCAGGGTCAGGCTCAGTATTATAGTTGGGTTTGGACTGGGGTTCTAGGTGGTTGATCGGAGAGAGGGGCCATGAGGTGCTGGTTCCTTGGCCAGAGAATTAGACTACTTAAATTTAAAAAAAAAATTTCTTGCTGTGGTTCTTTTTGGTTCAGTTTTTCACAAAAATATTTATGTCATAGACCAGAGGAAAAACAAAATAGTAATTATCAAGGCTTTTTAGAATCTTTGGCAAGTTGAGTCAAAAGGTTGATTTTCTTCTTTTTCTCCTACCTACAGTCATCTACATAAATCCCAGTTGAGTGCTTGAGAAAAGATTTCTCCAAGGCATATTTATCTCTTCAAGGACTAAAGTCCTTCCAACAGGCTTGTTGACTATGGAATCTATCAAAGTTCTGGTTCTCAGAGGAAAAATAATTTGATAGGTTATTGTTCAGTTTAAGTTCCATTCTGTTTCCCTATCAACTACTTGTCTTTAAAATTTTAAAAATTATGTAGCTTTTCCATATAAGTACAATGCAAAAATATTAGATTTTTCTGTTTGCACAGTGAAATCAAAATTGGTATTAAATAGACATTTAATAGAAATCATAGCTATTTATCTGAAAGTATAAAACTATCACAGATTTAGATTGGAAGGCCATCAAGTTTAGTTCTCCTTTTTTACATAGAAGGAAACCGAGGCACAAAAGATTGAGCAGTTTGATCCATGTGGTTCTTCTGCCTTTGATATTCAACTTTCTTAAGGTATTTCACTTCAAGTATATCAGAAAAATGTCTTTTTTGACATAATGGTTCCTGAATACAAGAAAGAAAATTTTAAGTTAATATAGAAAAGAAAGCGTGGGAAGACAAACAATTTGGTACTGTTTTGAAAGTTTGTTGATTTTTCCTTTCTCTTTAGGTTAACACAAGAGTCAACGATACAGAAATTGGTTCAGTGGAATTAAAGTCTACTTCTAGTGCATTTAAAGAAACTATGGTTTTTTTTGATTGACTGTCATTTTTGTTTTGGAAGAGAGGAATGAAATGAAATCCAGAATTCCCATTTCTGTTCAATAAATATTTATGAAGTGCCTAATGAGGTTGAGTTGCTGAATGAATTCATTCATTCAACAGACATTAAAGGCCTGTGAAGCTCAGGGTCTTCTGTGATAGGAGCTGCTCCTGATGCAACTACAAAGTCAAATCAGTCCCTCTCCTTAAGGAGTTTATGTACTTTGAGTAGGGAGAGGGAGCTTCCTTAATAGGTACCACCTGGACTAAGCAAAGTTTGAGAAGTGGTTCTAGAGAGGGCTTGTCAGATCACTTGTTCTCTGTGAAGGTTTAGAGACCAGTTGTATAATTTGGCTGAAACATAATATGCATGAAAGGAATTAATATAGAGTAAGTCTAAAAAAGAGAAATTTCTGGAGTTCAGTTAAAGATGATTTGCTGGCAGAGGGGTTTGTTTTTTATCTGAGACAGTAGGAGCCATTGAAGATTTTTGAGCAGCTGAGAAACATGGTTAAAGCCTGTAATGGTTTTCTCAGTTTTGTGGAAGAGGAATTAGAGAAACTTAAATAGAGAGTGAGAGCAAAGAGAGAAGCTACTATAATAGTAATAAATGCAGGTGAGAGGTGTTGAGAATCTAATATAAGTCGTTAGGATAGAGAAGGGATTTGAAGAAAGATATCCTGCAGACAGAACTGACAAGATACACCAAATGAATTGAGATGGAAAGAGAGGAAAAAAAGATTATTCTGAATTTGTGAATTGGAAAGGAAACTAACACTCTCAATAAAAACAGCAAAGTTTGGAAGAGGGGTAAGTTTGAGGAGAAGACAATGAGTTCCA
The DNA here is from genome assembly GCF_037893015.1 of Macrotis lagotis. Lineage (NCBI taxonomy): Eukaryota > Metazoa > Chordata > Mammalia > Peramelemorphia > Peramelidae > Macrotis > Macrotis lagotis. The sequence goes on along the minus strand of NC_133658.1, from coordinate 217,721,396 downwards.
TTTTGGACATACTGAATCTGAAATGATTACAAGATGTAATTACCACTAGCAGGTGGTGACATGGGACTGAAATTAAGGAAAGTTTAGGGCAAACATCCCTGCTGAAATATTACTGCCAATGTACATTAATTTGCAATCAATAGGCTAAGCAACAATAATTCTGATACCTATGCTGAATTTCAAATAAAATATGATGGTGCCATTAAGAAACAACCTCAGTGATGGGAAATGTTTTGAAGGACCACAGGATCTAATAAATTACATGGATGTGGCACAGGTTAAAAAAAATTCACGTAAAAGACAATTTGTGAATATGGTCTTGACATCACAACTCCTTTGCTAATCTTAGATAATGAAGTCTTGGTTGAGGGGAGTATACTCTTGAAAGGTCAGGAACATCTCATTCCACAAGATGGCACTATCTCCATATGTTAATTCCTGAACTATGGTTTCAGCAGGTTAAAAAGAAATTACTAGTTAATATTTATTGAGCATTGCATGCTTGGCAGTGTTTCCCCCCCCCCTTTGATAAAATTACAAATCTTGACATGGTCAATGTGGAGATAAAAGCTTTTGTTTGTGTTTTTAATTGGATAGCAAAGAGGAGGAAGAGAAAAAAAATTCTTAATTTAAAAACTTGAATTAAAAATTGATAATTTGGGGTGGGATAGGTGGTGCAGTGGATAGAGCACCAGCCCTGGAGTCAGGAGTACCTGAGTTCAAATCTGGCCTCAGACACTTAATAATTACCTAACTGTAGCCTTAGGCAAGCCACTTAACTCCATTGCCTTGCAAAAAAAAAACACCTAAAAAATTGATAATTGAAACCTTTGCTATAATGCTATTGACAAAGCAGTTGGAAGTGAATGGGGAAGAGAGTTTAATATATACAACTGGTAAAATAAATGTTTTTTAGTAACCTATAGAAATTATTAATCTGTCATTTTAACTGGAAAAAATACTACTGATAATGAAGTCATTCATTTCCATAATGACCTCCTTACTTTATATAACATCAGTTCTCTAATCATTTTAATTATGGTAATGGCTGAGATTTTTTGTATATTATTTTACTATTTTTAATTATATGGTTTCTATATTAATATTTTACATCCTTATGAAATTATTAGTCTTGTGATAGTTACTTCTGTGGAATTAAAATTTGGATTTAATATGGTAGTAGAAATCTGAGCTAAAACATTAATTCTTCCAAAACTAAGTATAGCACACTAATAATGCAGCTACAGCAAATCACTATAGAAAATAGTTCCTGTTTTTATAATAGGATGCCAAAACTGGATAACTAAGACCCCAGCTTGTATTTTTTGCATAATGCAATGCAATTTTTCTTTATTTTAAAAACCAAAAGATACATTCTAAATTGTTCACATAGTGTGGATTTTTCTTCTAGCCTTCCTATTCCTACGTTCTTAAAATATCATCAGTAACAACTTTTTTTAAAAAATTTAATATTTATTCTCATTTTGTACAAATTTTTTTTACATTAATAAAATATTCTTGTTTAAGAGTAAACAAAATACCCCCTCCCCCCCATAAATATAGACTGGCTTGAGCAATAAAGTAAAGGGGAGAGAAAAAAAATTAAAATAAAAAAATAATAGTAGTAATTGTAGGTATGGCCAGGTGGTGCAATGGATGGAGCACCAGCCCTGGAGCCATGAGCACCCGAGCCCACATCTGGCCCCGTACACCCAACTATCACCCAGCTGTGTGACATGCAAGCCACCCGAACCCCACTGCCCTGCAAAAACCCCCCCCAAAAAGAAAAAGACCCAAAATAAAATAATAGTAATAATAGTAGGGGTGGCTGGGTGGTGGACAGAACATTGGCCCTTGAGCCAGGAGCACCTGGGGCCAAATCTGGCCTCAGACACCCAACGATCACCCTGCTATACGGCCCCAGGCAGGCCACCCCCCAAAAAAATAATAATAAAAAATGTGCTTGAGTCTTTGTTCCAATACCAACAACTCTGTTGCGGGTGGATCACATTCTTTATGGTAAGTCCAACACAAAAATTACTTCCATATTTTTCCATCGTTGCCATCGCTGATCACAACTCCCTCCTTTTTTATTTCTCCACTACCATGTACTATATTTTGTCTCTCCTTTCACTCTGACTCTGCTGTAGGGTTGCTGAGTGGCACAGCAGACAGATCCCCGGCTCTGGGGCCAAGAGGCCTGGAGCCCCCCTACCACCCCTTAGGCCCAGCATCTACCTGGCCCTATGGTCCTGGACAGGCCTTCCAATCCCAGCCCCTTGCAAGAAGTAAAAAAGAATGTGTTATATTTGACCAGTCTCTCCCCATGGTCCATCCTTTCCTCCTTTATTCACATCCCCACCCCTTCCCCCTGCTCCCCCCTCCTTCTTACTCCAGATGTCTATACCCCATTGAGTATATTTGCTGTTTCCTCTCCTAGCCATCTCTGATGAGAGCAAAGGTTCCCTCATTCCCCCTTGCCTCCCCCCTTCCATATCATTGCAATACCTCATTGTAATAAAGAAAAATCTTATTATATGAAATATCTTGGCCTATTCCCCCTCTCCTTTTTCTTTCTCCCATTACATTTCCCTTTTTTCTATTGACTCCATTTTTACTCCATATTTTATCTTTGAATTCAGCTTTCTCCTGTGCTTCAATTATAAAAGCTCCCTCTACCTGCTCTATTAACTGAGAAGGTTCATATGAGTATTATCAGTGTCATTTTTCTATACAGGAATACATGCAGTTCATCATCATTAAGTCCCTCATATTTTCCCCTTCTCCTCCCATCTCCATGCTTCACCTGAGTCCTGTATCTGAAGATCAAACCTTCTGTTCAGCTCTGGCCATTCCAACAGGAACATTTGAAATTCCCCTGGTTCATTGAAAGTCCATCTTTTTCCCTGGAAGAGGACATTCAGCCTTGCTGGGTAGTTGATTCTTGGCTGCATTCTAAGCTCTTTTGCCTTCCGGTATATTATATTCCAAGCCTTAGAGTTTTTAATGTAGTTGCTGCTAAGTCCTGTGAGATCCTGATTGCAGCTTCATGGTATTTGAATTGTGTCCTTCTGGCTGCATGTAATATTTTCTCTTTGACCTGTGAGTTCTGGAACTTGGCTATAATATTCCTGGGGGTTGTTTTCTTTGGATCCCTTTCTTGGGGGTGGGGGTGGGGGGAATCGGTGGATTCTCTCCATTTCTATTTTGCCTCTGCTTCTAGAATATCAGGGCAATTTTCCTGTAGTAATTCTTTGAAAATGATGTCAAGGCTCTTTTCCTGATCATGACTTTCAGGTATTCCAATAATTTTTAAATTATCTTTCCTAAGTCTGTTTTCCATCAGTTGTTTTTTCAGTGAGATATTTCACATTTTCTTCTAATTTTTCATTTTTTTGGTTTTGAAGTAATGAGTCCTGATTTCTCATAAATTCATCAATCTCCCTGAGTTCTATTCTTTGTCTGAAGGATTTCTTCTCAGAGAGTTTTCTTATCTCTTTTTCCATCTGGCCCATTCTGCTTTTTAAAGCATTCTTCTCAATAACTTTTTGAACTGCTTATCCATCTGACCTAAGCTGGTTTTTAGCATGCTATTTTCTTCAGCATTTTTTTGGATTTCCTTGACTAGGCTGCTGACTTCATTTTCATGTTTTTCATGCATCTCTCTCCTTTCTTTTCCCAGTTTTTCTTCTAACTCCCTCATTTGATTTTCAAAGTCTTTTTTGAGCTCTGTCATAGCCTGAGCCCAATTTCTATTATTCTTGGAGTCTTTAGATGCAGGAGCTTGTGCTTCCTCATCTTCAGACTGAGCATATTGATCCTTCTTGGGATCATAGATAATGTATTTCTCAATGGTGTTCCTCCTATTTCTCTGCTTGCTCATTTTCCCAGCCTAAGCCTGGTTTTGGGGGCGCTTCCTGAGCTTTTGGGACACTCCCACAAGGGTCTCAGTGTGTGAGGCCCTGTCCTCCCTCTTGGTCTGTGAATGACCATATGTGCCCCCTCTGCCATGGAGCTGAGGCCCTGCTGTGCTATGGGGGAGGGGGACTAGACTGTGATCAGGATCTGAATGTGGTCAGAGCCCCAGAGTCCTGTTCCAGGGACACAGGACAGAGCTCAGCAGTCTCTCTCTTACTCCCCTTCCTAGGTTCAATGGGCTCATGCCCTGGGGGCTCCTGCTTACCCAATCTGCCTGCTTCTGTTCCTGGATCTGGACTGTGCTGGCTGTGTGCCCTGAGGGCTGGGCTCCACGTGCTCGCTCTGGCAGAGATCCCCCAGCTGTTCCCCCACTTTGTGCCTGGTGCTCCCCGGGGCGTAGCTCGGGAGATTCCCCCGCTGCTGGGAGCCACGGCTCCCAGCACCCTGGGGCTGCCTCCGGGAGGCTGAAGTTCTTTGGCTCTGGTGGGCAACCCCTCTGGCGGCCGCCCCTTCAACCCCAGGGAGCAGAGCCTTTGTTCTTTTCCAGAGTACCTTGAATAGGAGAACTGCCTCATTTGGTCCCTTGGTGGGTTCTGTCTCTCGAAAATTTAGAGTACTTAGCTTATGAGTTTTATGAGAGAGTGTCTAAGACAGGATCTGTTCTTGTGGCCATCTTGGCTCCGCCTCAGTAACACAACTTTTAAAAAGACATTTTTCTTCAGTCTACTTTTTAAAAGTTAAAAGAATTTTGGTGCCTAAGAAGTCTTAACATCTGCTGTGATCAAATTCCATTTGGGGGAACCCTAGCAACTTCCTGGAGACATTTAGGTTGTGAAATTTTGAAACCAAGAAGGGAAGTCTGTGTGTATGACTGACTTAGCGAATTTTTCTGTAACAATTGGTTTGCCAAGCAGTCCATCCTGGTTTATGGAAATAGTTTTTACTTAACATAGCTGAATTCCATCAATCATTATGGAAATTATCTCAGAGAATTATCCTATTATAGAAAACAGTAATTAAACATTGCCCCAGTTTAACATATATGTCTGAGGAAAAGATGATCAAACTAAGATAAAAATTTACTGTTTGTTTCTGATAATTGGTGAATATTTGAAAACCTGGAGAAAAAAATCACTTATTTCAAGTGAACAATCTACCATTCTATCAAAAGTGCCAGGTGACCGTGATATAACCAAGTGCAGGATATGATTTGAAAAAATTTATATAACCTTGCTGTGGACATGAGGCAAAGTTTGACCATATTGATTTAATTTGCTAACCATAGACTTTTTGAGTTAATTTTTAGAAAGTTCTTTTAATTCATCAGACCCTAATAGTTAGTATAACAAAATAACAAAAATATTTCATTATGAAACGAATAAGATGTTTCATAGGAGAAACTTTTCTAAGTTCACTGTAAATCCTGCATCTTCTGGGATTTGGATATTAGACTATTTTGTAATATTCAATATAAGCACTGTATAGGGGATGTGAAACGAGAGGTTCTGACTGGACTTTTCATGTAGATCTTTAATGGTTATTATTTTTGTTTTTCCTTTGGACTTCAAAAAGCAAGATGTTCTCATTTGTTCCTCTAGAGAAGTTTGTTAATGGAAGTTTCTAAATATGGCATTAAAGTATCGATATGTAAGTTTATCATGTCTTTTAAATATAATTTGAAAGGAAAAATAATTTTGATGATTTAATTTTCTCAAATTACCAGATCAGTTATCTTCTTGTGATTAGGGTCTCCATCATTCATTCAGTAAACATTTTTTAAATATCTACACTGGACAATATTCTGCTGACAGTAAGAAGATATTTCTCTAGATCTGTGGACCACCCCTTCAAGGGTCATGGAATCAATACAAGGGATCTCTGCATTCACATGCAAATAAACCATCTCATCTAACTCATCTAATTCTAGCTTCTGTTGACTTAAGTTCTCACAGAGATAAGTATATTAGTTTTTTTAACATGCTATTGAATAGAAAACACTAAAAATAATTCATAGATTTTTGTCAGTTTTTGAATACAAATAGCACAATTTTGTGTGTCAAGGAACATGAATTTTTTTTTAGGTCTTTGCAAGGCAAATGGGGTTAAATGGCTTGCCCAAGGCCACACAGCTAGGTAATCAAGTGTCTGAGGCCAGATCTGAACTCAGGTACTCCTGACTCCAGGGCCCGTGCTCTATCCACTGTGCCACCTAGCCGCCAGGAACATGAAATTTTTAAAAAATAAATGAATGCTCCTTGAAAATACTGACTTCATTGGTTTGGATAATGCAGTCCCTGCCCTTTTGTCACTCACAGTCTAGAGCCAGAGGGATAAAACATACAAATATCACATGGTTGGGTTAGTTAGAAATGCAAATCAAAGTGCTCTGGGAGGGCTATTCAAACTGAGCAAACACATCAGGGAAAGCTTTATTCTCTCCTCTGATTCCTTGAAGGAGTTAGTATGGACTCATTCTCTAGGTAGAGGCTAGACTAGTTCGTCTCAGCAACTGCAGTCACAGGGATCCTTGAAGCAGGTTTGCTAAGATAAATAAGGCTACCCCTTTCATGGTGTGGGGGGAGCTTTTTTAGGATAGTATTTTATTAATATACATACATACATATATATATATATATATATATATATATATATATATATATCTGTTGAGAAGTTAGAGAGTCCACATTAGGGATGTGATCCAGTGAAAGTTCTGCTTTGTATTTAATCATCTGGATGGTATGTTATGATGATGGTCTAGGAGCAGGAAAAAGCTTACTGGCACTGAAGACCACAGATGCAAGCTATGAAGAATGTAGTCTGTGGGTGTATCAGTTTAACAGTCTGGTAAGCTACTGGCTTATTTTCATCTGTCCCCTATCCTCTGATCCTGCCCCCAGTGTTTGACTAGCTGACACAAAACAAGAAACAAAACTAAAACTTTTTGCTTAGTTTTTCAAGGTCTGGGGTGATGTCACAATTTCTCTTTGGGAAAATTATTAGGTCATAATCCTCAGTATTTTTAAAACTAGTGAATAGTGCTTTTAATAATGCTAGCTTTGTCCTTTTACTGTTTTTCATAATACAGGAACAAGCACAAGCTATTTGCAAAGTTTTAGCCACAGCTTTTTGAGTGTGTTAACATCTGAGAAGTCATGAGTTCCTGCTAAAGCAGAAGATAAATAACTTCATCTGAGAGAATTCAGCATTCAGAATGAAACAGGTGAACTTTTATCTCCACTAAAGCATGAAGGACCCTCACTTCAGTTTCATAAAGAAAATGCATTTCTAAAATTTCAACTCTACAAATGTACCATTTTCTAAGCTCTCCAAAGCATTTCAATGAAGTGAACTTTCTGCTTGGATTATAAAAAGCTTGCATACCAAAATTTCCCCCCCCCCTTAGCTTACCCAACTTAGCACTAAGGAATAATAAACATTGCAACCTAGTTTCCCTTTATTAAATTTGAATGTATTCTAGAACCATCTGTTACTGAAGTGATATGATGAGAGATGAGAGGGAGGGTAGACAGTTTAATCTAATGACTTGGGTTCTCCTGCCTTGGTTTTGTGGCCCATGGGTTGCTGAGGAGGGCAAAGCCTGGATGTTGGACCTCCTCCTGGATGCCACAGTGGGCAGGCAGACCTTGGGTCTATGGGAGTAGAGGATCCTTTCAAGATTTTTTATTTCACCTAGTTTACACTCCTTACCTTATTAGCATTCCAAAATACTAGGTTATCTTTTCAATATATCTAATAATAAGGATAGATAGATTACACACAGGAGCATATTTAAGAAAAGTAAGTCAGTTTAAAAGTATTTTATTTTTATTCCAGCCAAAGGACTGGAGGAGTAAACTTCTGAAACATGCTCTAATTATAAATCACTGCATTCAGGACATTGAAAATAAGAGTTGATTTTGGTTATTACAATATATACAGTTGCTTTGCAACCACACCAAAATAATCAGATGAATGAATTGAATATTATACATCTCAAATAGCATTCTACGCTGCAGATTCGGTGTCATCCACTCCTTTTCAAACAGTTTACCACAGCAAGCAAACAGACTGCATAAACTTTCAGAATCATCACATTCCTTGAAGTTTGCTTTGATGAAGAATAGCAAATACAAAACATCAGTCTTGCAGTTGAAATTTATGAAAAGTAAACTTTAAATATAAATAGATATCTACAATGCATTCAGATTTATCTCTGCCTGGCTTTGTTGCTGCAAAAAGGGGCAAATATTCCTCAAAGGATAGTAGTGGGCAAAGTATTTAAAATGTATTTCTGCTCTGGCAAGAATAATATTAATTACCTGCACAATAGCACCACCAAATTAGAGCTTTAAAAAATGCCAAGATGTATCCCAGACACATACCACTGAACCTGACTGAATAGTGCCTGGGACCAGAATCCAAAGGCTGATATTATCTGACTTTACTTCAGAGCTGGCACCAAATCATCCAAAGGCTGACTGCAAGTTTCATATGCTAGGAGAATCTGTTTTAAAATAGACAGGAGAAGTTAACTGTGCAAAACAGGGCTGTTAACTTTCTTGCATCTTACCAGGGAATTAAAATATTTCTAAAACCAAAAATGGAAACCATCAATTAACAAACATAAATGTCGTGCTAAACTAAGTCTAGAATCATAAGATTTAAACTTTTTTTTTTACTGGGAACTTTGAAAAGTACAAAGAAATCTACTTCAAACAACAAAAACATTGTAATTCATTCCAGTTTTTTCTTTTTCACTTTTTTAGTGGCTTCAGAAATGAATTAATACATCAAGAAGCTATACACGCAAGCTTTTCACATGATAAAAGACAGGATATCACAATCAAGTGTACCATTTACAACATATTGAAGTCATTAACAACTGTCTTAGCCTTAATTGAAGCTTCCTCAATCTCTAAGATATTTTCATGGTTATTAAAAAGTCCAGGTGGCCACTGTCTTATGTATTTTACCTTAAAGCTTCAAAATTCTCATGTCAGAAATTCATGTCATAGAATTCACATATTCCATTATTATTAGTGAGTCAGCTCAGGTAACCAAGTTTTAATTATTGTTCCTAGTCTTCATTACCTGACTTTTTGTAGCATAAGTTCAAGAAAGGTACAATGGACTCAATATTCAAATGGATGTGAGACTTGTGATGTTCTATAGTGTTAGATCCATCCCCTGGTATCTATTAGATATTTGTTCAGAGACAAATGAACAGAATTATTTTTAAGACCTTGTTAACTACTGTTCATACTGGTATATTAGATAAATACACATACATTCAGTTGAGTTAGGAAACAAGCGCTTTTTTGTGTTTGAAAGGAAAGGCAGTGAGGTACACTTAACAGGAAACAGCAATTAATATGTATCTAGTGAGTTTTTGAATAAATGCCCTTGTGACACAGGATAAATATAGTATGGTCCACCACGATATTCTATTTGTGTGTACAGGTGTTACTGGGTGATTAAATAAGTTTAAGAAGGCAAATTCTAAAACATCAAAAGTATATAACTGGTTTTAAGAACTGCTTTGCAATCCATCATCCTTAGTTTAAAACCAAATTCAGGAAATGCAGTTTTTATAACCTCCTAGAATTGAATTAACTGATAATATTGCCATGGATTTGAAGTAACCATCAGTAGTCTTGTGAATACAATTGTTCAGGATCAACATTACATAAAGGACTTCCAAAACTGGTTATACACACATGCAGCATATAATGATACAGAGATTCTCAACCTCACAAATTAGAATAAGGTAATGCAGAAACCTCCAAGTTGTTTTAAATGTGAGCACAGGGAAGATTTCAAAGGAATAAACATCCTTTAAAGGTGAACTCAGGCCCATCTATCAGGAATGATCTTAGCTGAGGAGGGCTGGGCCATAAAGCATCTGGAGCAATAGGGAATGCTGACACTGGGTCCCTGGACAATTGAGATGCTTTGAGATTCATGGATTTAAATTTAAACACATGAACAGTTACAACTCCCAATCAAGCCTGGACACATCAAGAGGGACTTATTTCCAGGCCGCCTATTTCAAAATAAATATCTTTATCTTAAGCTGGTAAACTGAATTCTGCTGGTTTTTGGGATCAGAGATGAGAGATAAAATTATTTTTTTCAGTTCACCTTTAAAAATAAAAATGCAAAATATGTATCTTTGAGAAAGTATATCAATGATTGTTTCATGAAGAAAACAAAACTTTCTTAAAAATTATTTGTATATAAACATTGTGTCCAAGGTGTGAAAATAGAACAATGGCATTAGAGAAGGTTGACTACAGTACGAATACAATTCAAGAAACTGGTTTTTCTGGTAAGAGTTTTGGAACCAGTGTTGAATCTGAGACATAAATGTCAACTTTTATAAGATGAAAATGAGAAATTTCTTCCTATTTTTAGTTCAGTAGTCATTCAGTCAGCAATAAAGTGCACAAATGATACAGGAAAAGCTCCTTTACGACTAGGATCTCCATCAATGTGGCCAATCTGAAATGAAAATTTGAAACAATTATACTGTTAGGAGAGCACCAAAGTGAGCACCAAAAATGAGGACCTGGCAAAGATCACCAACCCACCATATTAATTCTAATATCTGATGATGTGGTCTATTGAGACACAGCTCATATATCCCTAATACTGAGAAGAGAATCTGCATCTACACAGTAGAACCAATCCCATTCACTGTTTAACTCTCTAAAAAACGGGAGATAAATATAAGGACCAATCTCAGACCTTTTGGTGTTTTTCACTACTCCCAAATGCCCTTATATAAGACATATTACTATGTGCTATATATAATATATTAATTATTCATCCAATTAATAAATAAGTAAATAATGAAACTAATAAGCCAACTCAGGCAATAGATATCCTCCATCATCTGGGCTTGGATGGTTGGGTTAAACTGCTGAGAGGTTACAGATATCTACCAGGAGCTCTGCAATGTTCTGGAGTTTGAAATGAAAACTAGTATTCCACAGAGGGAGAAGGAGAAGCTAACTATATCATCCAACCATGAGGGACACTTTGAAGAATAATAAAAAGATATCATTAAAGAAACATGAATGGAAGAGAAGATGAGTTGATCATGAAGCAAGGGTGAAGGATGACCAGTGGATAGCCAGAGTACTCTACCGGTATCCTTAGGCTGTCAAGTGAAAACAAGGGTTTCATAGGTTGCATGCATAGATGGATTGTCATCTGTGTCACTGGCTAGAACTTCCAAATCCTCAAGATCACAGACATATTTGAGTATCTGAATTGACTGACAAGTAATTTCTTTTCCTGGAACTCAATTTTCACTATATATAAAAGGGGCTTTCCTAATCTTTTGGTTCCATAGACCCCTCCAGTAGTTTGGACTACATAGACTAGGCTATGGACTCCTTCTTAGAATTTTTAAATAACTGAAGGAAATGCTAAATTTCTGTTAGAAGTTAGTGAAAAATAAAGATTATTATTATTTTTTTTTGCCATATGGACTCTAGTTCAAGAAACCCTAGTCTAGATGGTTTTGAAAGTTTCTTCTGCTTCTAAATCTTAGGATCCTATTAGAGTGTGATTGGGAGTCGTCTTGACACTACCACTTACTAGCCCTATAATCATGGTTCAAGGCATTTTACTTTCCCAAGGCTTAACTTTCTCATCTCACAGAGCTGTTACAAGAAAAAAGCATTCTGTAAACCTTAAAGCATCTTGTCAGTGTGCTAGATTTATTACAATTATCATTACCCTAACATAGCAAGATGGCTATGATAATAGAACACTTTAGATAAGCATGTTTTGCTAAGCCAAGTTCACACATAAAGGTTTTATTTCTGTCAAGTAGGCAATAATGAACTCAAGATGGGAGAAAAACCTCCCAGTGCCTGACAATCTACGGTAACTCTTCAGTGTTGACCTGTTTATTTGGTGTCAAGGAGAAAAATCACAGGGGATCAATCAAGAAAATAGGAAGCTCAAGTGTGGACTGAAATTGAGTAGTACTTGAAGTAAATGAGGGCCAGAAGGGAGCCTCAAGGCCTTTGAGTTTCTAGGAAACATTAATTGCCAAGTTGTGGACATTCATTCATTTGTCAGATTAATCCTACACAGGAAAAGGAAGCTCAGGAGATGAAACCAAACTGATTCAGTCTTACAGCAGACTTTTTTGGCTCATAAAGCAAGGGAGAGGAAGAAGGATCACTGGGTCAAAAAACCAAGAGGCCATTCAATTCAACCATCCTCCCAAACAACTTCTCTTCTTCATACTCACCCACCACTCTTGGTCCTCCTCACCATCCACAATGATCATATCCCCCTCAGAAAATGTTAGCTCATCAGGGTTATCTGCTACACAATTGTAGAGAGCTTTTACTCTTTTGGGTTTTGTCTTCGTCTAGAATATTTAAATAATAATAAAATTAAGCAAATCATTATGATGGAGTCAGTTAACAAAGACTGCTTTCTATTTACCGTGGAAAATAAGAAAAATTCATTTTTAGTGCAGTTTTCTGAATGTTTCCTTTTTTTTACATATACACATTGCAGAATTTCTTTTTTTTTAAAAAAATCTAAGTTTTGACATCAGTCATTTTCTAACAACCATTATCCGAAGGAATCCTTTATAACAAAATAAAACAAACAACAATTACTCATTTCCTCAGAGCCTTGCTTTGTTTTTTTTTCTTCTGTCTTAAGTGTTGTTATAGTTTATGTACTACTGTCCTGATTGTTTATTTTTTCATTCAGTAGCCATTGACACAATGTTTAACTCCTGTCATTTCTTTCTTTCTAAATTCTTTTTTGGGATATTATTATTTTACCATTCACTTTTAAATTTTGAGCTCCAACCCTCTTTTCAGTCCTCTCCCACTCCCTGTCCCAAGGCACTCACAAGGCAAGCAATATATCCATTATACCTGTGAAGTTATGTAAAACATACTTCCATATTGCAAAAAGTATGAGAGAAAAAAGAAAATAAAGGAAAAAAAGGCAAAAATATGCTTTAATCTGTATTCTGAGTTCATCAGTTCTCTCTTTGAAGGACAGCATTTTTCATCACCAGTTTTTTTGGAATTGTGCTACGTCTTTCACAAATTTGGAAAGTAGCTAAGTTTTTCACAACTTATCGTTATATTGCTGCTCTTATATTCAATGTTCTCCTGGTTCTACTCACTTCACTTTGATTCAGTTCATGTAGGTTTTCCTAAGGTTTTCTGAAACCATCTCCTTCACAATTTTTTCCAGCACAGTAATGTTCCATCACAATTATATACCACAACTTGATCAGTTATTCCCTCAATTTCCAATTTTTTGCCAATACTCGTCATTTAAGATTAGCTACAGTGGGGCGGCTAGGTGGTGCAGTGGATAGAGCACTGGCCCTGAAGTCAGGAGTACCTGAGTTCAAATCCAGCCTCAGACGCTTAATAATTACCTAGCTGTGTGGCCTTGGGCAAGCCACTTAACCCCATTGCCTTGCAAAAACTAAAAAAAGTTTAGCTATAGGAAACATTACCCTATATTGAATCACAAACTTTAGATCTAAAAGAAATAGTAGAGATCATCTCATCTGAGACTGAGAAAAATTAAGACTTACTAAAAGCTAGCAAATGAGTATTATCTCACTTGTATTCTCTTCCTATAATAAGAGGGTCAAGACATTCAGTAGTCAAAATTCTTTCACCCACCTGGGAACAAGAAAAAAGATACCCTACTACTTTGGCATCATGTCCAATATTGAGTGTTCTGGCAATGGCAAAGTCAAAAGACCCTAGAGGGGAAAAATGGACAGAGGAATATGGCAAGACCCAGGGCTTGGTGGCCTCTTGCAGAAAATAGCCCTTTTTGGCCATCATTATTCATAAGTTAATTCCTGAGAATCCTGACATTCATCAAGGAACATCAAACCAGTGTAAAGATTTGTTCACACAATTGTGGGCAAATTCACTAATTTTCAAAATACCTAAGGAATCACCTCTCTTTTCCCACTACACAGGTTTGGCTATTATGAGCCATCAGTTTCAGACTTCAGCCTTCAGCTCTAATACTAAGAGTTGGCTATGTTCACTGGAAACCATTAGGAAGTTGCTAACACTCTCAGTTCAGACTTAGGCAAGGGACAGAGGAATTTTTTTTTTTTTTAGATTTTTCAAGGCAATGGGGTTAAGTGGCTTGCCCAAGGCCACACAGCTAGGTAATTATTAAGCGTCTGAGGCTGGATTTGAACTCAGGTACTCCTGACTTCAAGGCCGGTGCTCTATCCACCTAGCCGCCCCAAGACAGAGGAATTTTGTCTGGTTATTACGGATTTACTGCATGAAAATGTTATTGTTGTCTCAGCATCTCCATTCAATTCAGGCATCTGGCTGATCCAGAAAGCAAGGAAGAATGAATGGTATATCACAGATTATAGGAGTCTTCATCAGGTTGTTCCCTGGTTCCTTTGCTTAACATTAAGAATTTACTGAGGGTATAAAAATGCTTGTAACTGACTTGCTGTGATTGATTGTGTTAACTTTAATGTCTTCCTCTCTTCCTATTTCCCCTTGGAGCTACTCTCAATTTGCTTTTACTTTTGAAGGCTCACAATTCACATTCACACACTTGCCTGTGGGCCATTTGCCACATGCCTGTGGCACCAGGACTTAAAGAGGACCTCCTGATACCAGAGAGCCTCTGCAAACGATACAATACTGATGACATTCTTAGAGGTGGTCATAGGGCAGACACTGTCAAAGCTTCTGTGGATAACATTTCACTTGACCATCAGAGGCTAGGCTATAAGCCCCCCCCCACCAAAGTCTTGCATAATATGTTAAGTTTTTAGGTTATATCTGGACTTGCGGAGGCAGACACATTCCAGTGCTAATCCAGAACAAGCTGTTTGACTTGATGGCAGCAAATGATTTCAAAGGTGCCCAACAGCTTATTACGTCTGGGTTCTGGCCATATCTGCCCTGCTACTTTCTAATTATGTTTGTCATTAGGAAGTTCAGCAAGTTCAGCTGGGGCCCTGTCCAAGCAGCAATCATAGGTCAGTTTGCCACAGCAATGCCTCTGGTGTCCCCTGGAAAAAACTTTATTGTTGAGGTTATTTGTTTCTCTCTCCCCATGATGCCTGGAGTCTATGGCAAAACATTCCCATGCAAAAAATTGCCCAAGGCAGGAAATCTTCCTCAAAATACAGGTGCTTATTGGGCACTGTTGACTATAGAGCTCTTGCCTAGCAGCTTACCTACCATCCTTTGCACCAGTCCCCATTATGCTCTGGAACAGGGAAAATATCTCTTGAAAACTTGGGTCAGCCTAAGGACAAGTATTATTTGCAGTCCTGGGCCAAGTCTGGCCTCTCTGGTGTCAGCCAGGCCTTTGATCCTTCTGCTCCTCAAAACTCTATGCTCTTTAGTAGGTTAAACAGAACCAGAACATTCAGATACACCTGGTCTGCGGCAGGACTGATATGTAGGAATGCATATCTGGATGGATCTCCCAATATATATCCCCAAGAATTTCACATGCTTCTGTGCATACTGGAAGAGTCAGGACATTCACCTCCAAATACAATGTTGTAGCTGATGACATTCTCAGAGTGACTACCACCCACAAGCTCCTGCCTGACCCCAGTCCTCTTATCTGCTAGGAGCAAGGAAACTTGAATTCCACTGCATTAGCCCAGTGGCTTGGTCTCTTCAGTATTCACCCAGGGGCTTCTATGACTGCTTGGATGGTCAGGAACTGTATCTTTTATTGTTCCCTCTGCCTATGGAGAGCATGAGTTATAACATATAGACTATATTGGGCTCTTCCCCCATTTGCACTTTTCATTGATAGACCCTTGCACAGAATTATTGTTGGACTACATTATTCTCATACCAATGCAGCTTCAACTACTGAACGTCTCATGAAAAACACTGTGGCTCCCTTCAGTCCCCTCAACTGCCATAAACACTGACAAAGGCACTACCAGAAGGTCCAAAAAGGACATCTGCTAGTTGTTTTATTTTCTGAACTTCCCTCAAGCTGCTGGACTATTTGAAAGATCATGGACTTTTCAAAAGAATTATCTTTAAATACTTGAGCGGCTCCTGGAGTCCCATATGGACTAAGTTGTTTACTTCTCTGAATGGCCCCTTGTAACCACCTCCCCTTGAGAGGCAAGGCATAAGGAAGACATAGAAACTGGACATTTCTGTCCCCCCACTCCAGTTACCAGGTATCAAAGGGTAAGGGAGGGAGAAATCATATGGATTACATATAAAGTTGAAATTGTGGAAGAAGGAAAGTCAGCCCAGTAAAGGACTTAGAGCTACATAAAACTCCCACTCTCATATTACTATTTCAGCCTATCAAAGGGATTTTGACATTAATCCCTCCCTAATGTGGCTACAAGCACCTAAATTGAAATCATGGCACAAAACCCTTTGGGATTTTCTACCTAGAGAGCTCAAGCCTTAGCTCATCTCAGTTGATGTCCTCAAAAGAGAGGTGTGTACCCTTGAGACAATGAATAGCAACCTCATTTTCAGATAGTTGTCCTCCTCCCCACCACTTACAGAAGCCCTTTCCAACAATCTCCATTGCAACCTTTATCTCCTAGTTCTCCTGTTATTGGCTGTTGCCTCCTGGGCTCAATGATTGCTTCAAGTCTTCCCTGAGTCCAGAACCTCTGTCCATTTTTGCCTAAGTAAACTCAAGATCAGAAAGTTGGGGCCTCTGGACTCAGTGGTTAGCATAACTCTAGCAACTCTGCAGGCAGTCCTTTTATGCTCCAAACTCTGCCTAGAGGATAACTGTAACAAGAATTTAATTTTTTACAGGGCTGTCAGCTTTAAAGTCAGGATCTTCTGGCCCAAATGCTACTTACTTCCTGGCCTCAAGTCCAGCTTTGCTCCTATTCCCTTCTATGGTAGCTGTAAGTCAACGCACCAATATAAAAACTCACGTTCAGAAGACAAAGAAACTGACTCAGCCTCTTCTCACCAAGCTTACTTGTATATTCAGAGATGGTTACCTGCCTATACCACCTTGCTTCTAATAGGCTCTCCTAGCACTTTGATAATTTTTCCATTCAGGAGATTTTGATGGAACTGTGAATGGTCAGTTAGCCTAAGGAAGCCCTCCAATTAGCCACTAGCCTGCAATAAACAGCTCATTCCATTGAAGATTTAGGCTACACATGCCCCTTCTTATTTTCCTATTCCTTCAGAGGCTGCCCAAAATGTCCCCCCAACTTCAGTGACTCTGGAAAACCATTCAGAGGAATCCCCCTTCCCACCCATGAAGTGCCAGGTCCCTAGTCCTACTACTCCCTTCTTCAGTGGAAGACGGGTTTAAAAGTAGTAATTTTTGACCTTGGATCCTACTCCTTCTCTCAAAGACAACAGAGGCAATACTCAGGCCTCCAGCTGTAAATAACTTTCTATTATCCACGGACTTATAGTTGGGGCTCATTACTTTTTTGTCCCTCCTCTCCTCTGCTGATTCTACCAGCTGTTTTTTAGTTTCATTCTTCTGACAACTATTTCCCTGGCCTGCCTAAGGGAACTGATTCTGGGGTAGAATTAAACTTAGTCTAGTAATCCTGAAGCGAAGACAGTGGAAGACCCAATCAGAATATAGAAACCCTCTAAAAGATCTTGCCCCCAATCCTTTGCCAAGTTAAGGATCTATTTTCTTGGATTCTGCCATTTGGGGTGGGATCACTGGGCTCTTGGTCTGTTATAGATTCTTACAGGGTTTTGTGTGTTATTGCCATCAAGCTTTTTTGGCAACTTCTCCATATCTAAATACTAGGTACTAGTGTTGTCATGTGATTTCTTAGCTAAGTATTCCTAGTTAAATGTCATTAGGATCATGGGGTAGATTGTGATCATTGTTAACTTTATATTGTATGAAGTTATTAAACAAAATAAAGTTTACAATGATCATAATGAAGTTATTAATGGGTGGTCCATGCTAAACGAAATGATAGTAAAACTTGTGTTTGTATCAGCTCCCCAAGTATCTACATCAAATTTCCTCTAAATTCCAGAATTCAGGACTTTGCTTTCACCAAAGTTTTGAGGTCAAATAATGCAGAGCTAATGTGGAAAGTATTGGGAGAACCTTGAAGCACTTTATCAATGCTAAGTATTATTAATATCTGTAAAATAAGACTAGTCTATGTAAGGAGAAATGAATCTTGGAAATTATCTAGTCCAGTGGTGTCAAACTCAAACAGAAATGAGGGTCACTAAATTGAACATAAGGATCCTAGCAGGTCACATAGTGACTTAGTTTTAAAATGTAATATTTATCAATGGTTTATTATGTTTTATTTATTTTGTTACATAGCTCCCAAAACTATTTTAATCTTTGGGGCATCCTTAGGAGTGTCCTGCAGGCTGCACATTGGACATCTCTAATCTAGTTCAACTCCTTCATTTCATTTATAAGGTAGTGAGGCCTAGAAGAGGCAAATAACACTAACAGTAAGAAGCAGAATGACAATTATAGGATTATGTGAGAAAGCATACTTGAGTGGATAGAGTACTGACTCTGGATTCTGAAGACTAGGGTTCAAATCCTTCTTCTAATGGTATGACTTATCTAGTCCAATGGTGTTGAACTCAAATAGAAACAAGGGTCACTAAATTATACATAAGGATCCTTACATCTTAATTTTTTCATCTGTCAAACAAGGATGCTGAACTAGAGAGCTTTTGAGTTCCCTTTCAACTTTCATACAATAATCTCAGAATCTAAACTCAGGTCCTTGAACATCAAGTCTAGTGTTTTTCTATTACATTATTATTCCCCCTTTCCCTCATTCACAAGATGATGATGATAAATTGGAGGGTTAACCTGGCTTAGTTAAAAAAAATTATTTTATTTAAGGCAATGGGATTAAGTGACTTGTCCAAGGTCACACAGAAAGGCAATTATTAAGTGTCTGAAGCTAGATTTGAACTCAGGTACTCCTGACTCCAGGACCAGTGCTCTATCCACTGCGCCACCTAGCTGCTCTGCTTAGTTTTTTTTAAACAATTAAAATTTTATTTTCAATTCCATATTTTTCCCCCTCCTTCAACCTCCTCCACTCAATGAGAAGACTAGAAATATAATACTTCTTATACATATGAAATCATACAAAATATATTTCCACATTAGCCATATTGCAAGAAAAAAGTGAAAAAATACGCTTCATTCTACACAGTCAAGTTCAGTAGCTCTCTCTCAGGAAATAGATATAATTTTTCATTATGAGTCCTTTGGAACTATTGTGGATCATTGTATTGATCAGAGTAGTCAAATCTTATACAGTTGATTGTCATTACAATATTATTGTTACCGTGTATAATATTCTAGTTCTGCTCTTTTCACTTTACCTCAGTTTCCCCATAACCTGGCTTGATTAGTTCAAAGAACTTGGATTATGATAATACCTGAACTACTGGAGAATATCTCATGGGATTTTTCTCAATCCACCTGCCAACTTTGGAAAACTCCTTGCCTACCCTCTGCTGCTTTTCTGAAAACTCAAAGTTGGGCTAAATGACTTTTGAGGTCCCTCTTCCAGGTCGGAACCTATCTCCATTCCACTCTTCCTCACCTTTATATGACTATGACCCTCTATTTACTGAGAACCCTAAGACCATATGACAGAAACACAATCGACTTCCCTCATCCACCTCCTTAAAACATTTGCTTTATCATTTTTAATTTTTGTCTAGAAGATGAGGTGGTCTTCCTTTTAGCTAAGGCTACTCTTTATACTTGTATATCTTTGATCTCATAACCTCCAAGCTCTTGAGACTATATTCCATCAATGATTTCTACTTCCTATCTACTGAAGCCTATAAATATGTCAAGACCATGAGAATCATATAAACATGCTCAAGTCTCTCATATCTGAAAAAAGCTTTCCTGAGACTCTGGTCACTGGAATTTATTGAGTAGAGGAGGCAATGTGGCTAGACCAATGCTTTAGGAAAATAACTTGGGCATCTGAGTGTAGTACGGATTGGAACAGGCACTTGGGGCCAGCTGACCAACCCGCACAGTCCAGGCTTAAGGTGATGAGGGTCTGCACCAGAGTGATGTCAAATGTCAGAGGAGAGAAGAGCCACAGACAAGAGCTGTGAGATAGAAATGACATGACTTAACAACATATTGGATCTGTGGAGTGAGTTCAAAGGAGGACTTAAAAGTGACACCAAGGTTGTGAGCTTAGGTGACTAGGAGAACAGGTAACAGTGACTTCAACAATAATAGGAAAGTTCTGAAGAGAAGGTGAGTTTGAGGGGAAAGATAATGTGGTCTTCTTTGGATATGCTGGATTTGAGATGCCTATAGAGATATCCAGTAGATAGCTGGTGATATACTTAAGGAGAAAAACTGAAGCTGAAGATGTAAATATAGGAATTATCTCCTGAGATGATCATTGGACCCATGGGAGTAGATGATAATCATCAAGAGAGATTGGATACAGAGAAAAAAAAGGCCAGGACAGAACCTTGAGGGGCACCTAGAGTTAGTGAGCAAGGCATGCATGAAGTTCCAGCACAAGCAACGAAGAAGAAGCTGTCAGATAGGCAGGTGGAAAATCAAGAGAAAGCAACCATGGAAACCCCAAAATGAGAATATACAAGAGGAAACAGTGATCAATAGTGTTGGATGCTGCAGAAAGGGTAGATAAAATGAGGAAAAGTCATTAGATTTGGTAACTCTGGAGAGAGCAATTTCAGTTGAATGAAATCAGGAGCTATATTTTTAGGGGGTTTAAAAGAGATGTAATAGAATGCCTGAATAGAGATAGCTTTTTAAAGGTATTTATCTGAGATTGGGATGAGAGATATAGAAGAGGAAGATAAGGTCAAGGGAGGGTTTATTTTTTAAGAATGAAAAAAAAGATTTTTAGGCAGCAGAAAAGGAGCAAATTAGTAGGAAGTTGATGAGAATAGGGATGAGAGCGGGAGAAATCCACTGGAGGAGGCAGGAATGGGATTGAAGGGTAACTATAGAGAGGCTGCTCTTGAAAGGAGAAGGATCACTTTCATGAGAGACTTGAGTACATGCAGAAATTGTGAGAGATGAAGTCAGATTTGTGTTAATTGAGGAGAAATGGAGAAGAGTGAATGGTCTCATTGTTTTTCAGTGTAGAATGAGGCAAGGTCCTCAGATGAGGAGTAAGGAAGCTTTTACCAGGAGATGCTTAAGCAGTGATAAGGTTTACAACATCCACTGTGGTGAGTGGAATAAAGATCAATTAAAGAAGAGTAGAAAGATTACCTTGCTGTGATGAAGGCCCACCTGGGATTAGATAACATAAATTTGTAGTGGAACCTTTGTAAGATTATTCTAGCTGCATCCAGTTGCATATAACTAGAAGCAAAGTAGTAATTTAGACTTGGAGTTTGATAAGACAAGGGATGGTCATGAGGTATTTAAGATGAGAAGCTAGTACAGAGATGACTTCTGAATCACCTGGAGGCTGGGATTACAGAGATTGTAATTATTGTAGGGTTAATGAATAGACAAAGGTTTTACAGTTCATCCTTTTTACTTCATAGAGGACCAAAGACACCATGATATTGGCCAGGTCAAGGTACCATATGTTGGAATGCGGCTGATCAGTTCAATATGAGTTTGGAAGCCTCTACACTGGTCAGACATAAATAGTCCATTTGAACATCTGGGATGGAATTGTCTCAACATTGGAACCTCATGTTTCCTTCATATCTCTGAGATTCTGGATTGTTCATTAAGTTTGCTCTTAGAGCACAGTATCTTCTTTGATGTGGGCAATTCATACTGGGCAGTCCTATGCCACAATCTCCTATGTCTCATAACTGATACTAAGGTTCTTCAGAAAGATCTTGTGAATGTCCTCATACCACTTCTTCTGAACTCTGTGTGACTGTGCTTGCCTTGTGCAAGTTCTCCATAAATGTCTAAAGATTTGCTGTGTTGACTTCATTGTTGTATGCCTGTGAAACCTGAATAATCTATCAGCCAAAAAATGGAACTGTTTCCATTTGAATTGTTTTAGGAAGATTAAGATTTCCTGGCAAGATAAGGTTCCAGACACTGAAGTACTCAATCTCCACTGCAACTCTGATAAGCTGTTCATTTAGCCTCAATGTCAAATGAACCCTTACCTAACAGACCTACGAAGGACTTGAACAAGGGAAACACTTAGTTGGTCTGAGAAAGTACACAAGGCTGGAATGACAAAGTCACAGTGAGGAAGAACAATAGAGTTAGTGATGATAAGGCATGAATAAATGACAGAATGAGCTAAGATACGATCACAAAAAAAGAAATTGAGTTTTATAAACATTGAAGCATAACATTTTGAGGAGAAGGCAAGATCAAAGATATATCCACCTATGTGTACACTTAAAGTTAAGTGGAGATTTAGGTCATAGAAACTGAGTAAATTGAGAAACTTAGAAGTTAGGGTATTAATATAAATACCAATACAAACAAGAGTGGTAAGAACAAAATCCACAGATTGCAAGGGGTTAAAGAACCAACAGGGAAGTGGTGGTAGTGAATGTAGGATCAGTGTGAAGGGATGGCAGTTAATCAAAAAACAAGGACAGGCACTGTTATAAGGACTGCAGAAATTAAAAAGAGATAAAAAAAAACCAGTTCCTGCCACCCTCATGGATCTTACATTTTAAAGGGGGAGACAATATGCAAACAAACATATACAAAGCAAGTCATATACCAGATAAACAGGAAATAATAGAAAGAAGGAACTGGAATTAAGAGAGACTGGGGAAGGCTTCCTATAGAAGGTGAGATTTTAGGTGGAAATTAAAGGAAGTCAGGGAGGTCTGTAGTACCTATCTACTCCAAAATATTCTCTATTCAGTTGCCAAAGTTATTTTCCCAAAGCATATGTCTGACCAAGTCACCTCCCCTATTCAATACATTCTAGTGGCTCTATCCAGGATTAGATTATAAATTCTCTATAGTCATTAATGCTCTTCACAATCTGATTCTGTTCCACCTTTCCAGGCTTCTGAACAGCCTGGTACTCCTCTCCAGCCAGTCTATAATCCAGCCAGTCTCCCATATCATTTCATCTTCCTCCTCCTTGCCCGGAATGATCTCCCTCATCAACAGCATCTCTTAGTATCCTTTCAAAACTATGTTCAAATGACATGGCCTAAAACAGGGTTGCTCTGACTCCCTCAGATGCTAGAGTCTTCCTTTCTACCTATCTATATTCATGTTTTCTCCACGAGATTGCTTTACCCTTTCTTTGCATTCACAGTGCTCAGTGCATTAGTTAAGGCTTGCTGACCAGTTGTCCTCAAATTCAAAGCTCTTCTTCCCAGTCCTTATCCTGACATTCATCTCTCCCACTTCCCCTTCCACCCCCATCCCAGGTAGTTGAAAACCAATGGATCATTTAAAGTCCTGCTTAAAATCTGTTTCTTTCTGGAGCCCTTCCTAATCTTACAAGCTGGAAGTGCCTTTTCCTGCAAGGATTGTCAGAACCTGGGACATCTGAGTTTTATCCCCAGAATGTAAATTCACTGAGGGCAGTTGACAAAGTCTTGGTGAAATCTGTATCCTCCTTTGGTACCTCGTAGTCAAACTTAACTACTTACTATCTGTGACTTCCTTGGCATGGGTGCTGGCGGCTGCAAACCTGAGGATGTATTGGATGTGAGACCAGATACTTCAGGGATCTCCCCGGCTGTGGGAAGTCCAAAAAAAAAATCTTTATTAAAACATGCTATTTCATCAGTTTTTATTAATCCCAACGAACCCAAACAGGTTAATCTCTCTCTACATATGAAAAAGAGAATAGTCTTGAGAAAAAATATTTCTTAATTGCATTCATATTTTCTTCTGAATTTCCAAATAATCTTATTCTGGCTTTTCCTACTTGTAGATTTCAAACCTTTATAATAATTCACAGATTTAATAATTCCAAGGGTTCTAACAACCTCATTCCTGGAGTTTGCTCTTCCCCCTTCTGGTCAGTTTATGGCAGTAAAGAAGGGGAAGAGTCAGTGGCCAACTATAATTAAAGCTTCTATTTCTTTAGCAGCAGAATGTTAGCGAACCCTACCACAGGGAGTAATGTTCTGTTAATTGAATTCAGTCTCTCTAGGTCCCAGCCTTAAGTAGACTTTGAATGAGGTAGTTACCAGATGCTTTAGGTTGGCCTTTGTTGATCAAAGAGGATGACTTGTCAATGCTGTTAAGAACAAAAAGGGGGGAAAAAAAAGACATTACCAATCTGTAAACTTTAAGAATCAAAGACTTTTGTTAAGTATGCAGAGATGTCACAATTATTTCAATTTTCTCGAGCCCAAAGAAGAGTGCAAGAGATTTGGATTGTGATCCAGCTCTTTCACTTTACCAGTGAGATCTTGGCCAAGTCACTTAACCATTGTAAGGCAGGCCTCAGGTACATGGTCTAGTAAAGGAAGGTGTTGGATTCACAGTCTCTAAGGCTGGGGTGGGGAATCTCTTTTCTGCCAAGGGCCATGTGGATATTTATTTTCTTTTTCCATTTTTTTTTGGCAAGGCTATGGGGTTAAGTGACCTGCCCAAGGCCACACAGCTAGGTAATTATTAAGTGTCTGAGGCCGGATTTGAACTCAGGTACTCCTGACTCCAGGGCTGGTGTGCTATGTGCTGCGCCACCTAGCGCCCCCCCGCTCAATTTGGATATTTATAACATTATCTATGAGATATATGTGGTCAAACAGTTAATTCATGCCTAAAAGACTATTAGACAGTGAATTTCAAATCTTCATCAGACTAATATGGCCTGTGGGCTAAGGTCTATAGTAATACTGATCAACAATCCCTCAGTATATCCTTTAATCCTCTTTAGGGTTTAAAATGAGGTAGTTGGATTAAATAGTCTCTAAGGTCCCTTTCTAGCTCAAAGGCTATAAATTATTTAATCATAAAAGTCTTTGGCTTTATAACCCTAGTTGCTCAGACCTGAGTTTACTGCATATTTATGAATCAGAACCCTAAACAATAAAGTCTTGGAACTGCCATTTGTCTGCTTCCTCTTCTCTTTTCTGAGTCTCAGTTTCCTCTTCTATAAAATGAGAGAACGGGAAGGCCCCTTCCAATTGTGACAGTCTATAAATCTAAAGAGATTTTCCTTTCTGAGAAAGGGGGATAATAATAATACATCATTCCTGTCCTATCTCATAGCATCTTACAGGATTCATATATGGAGAGCAAGGAGAAAAAACACATCTTCTATAATGCTTAGGAGGAGAGGAATAAAATGTTAAGGAGGAAAAAGGAGAGATAGAGCTTATAAATGTAAAGATTGGCTATTTTACCTTCAAATACAAAAGACTGTGATGCAAGTATGTTTCTCTTAAGAAAATCCAAAACTATACAAATTGTAGCATTATGGTATGGTTCTTTAAGGAATAGTTTTATTTTAAAAAGTGAACTCCAAAAGTGCTTAAAAATAAGATTATATACAAAATAAGATATATATATATATATACACACACACACACACACACACAAAGTTTTTTCAGATCACAACAACTGTATAAAGCAAGTAACACTAGTAAGCAAGATTTAGTTTATATGTGGCTTGTTTCCTTTCAGAAGCAGATAATGAAAATCTCTGGTTAGAATTTTGTGTGTTAATATAATTCTTTGATTTCCCCAAAGAATACCTACATTATCTCTCTCTATCTGTCTGTCTATTTATTTCCACTTGTCTATTTATATCTATATATAAAATAAACTTAACTCATCCAGAACTGCGGAAAATCTGGAAGCAAAAAGGAGATTCTAGGGTTGTCTTGATGTGGAGGCAGCTAGGTATTGCTGTGGATAAAGCACTGGACCTGAAATCAGGAAGTTCTTAGTTCAAATATAGTCTAAGACACCTACTAGCTGTGTGAAGCCAGATAAATTCCTTAACCTTGGTTGTCTCAATTCCTTATCTGTAAAGTGAAGATAATAACAGCACCTACACCTCACAGGATTATTTTGTGAGAGGACAGAATGAGATAATGACTGTAAAGTGCTTGACACAGTGTCTGGTACATAGTAAATGCTTTAAAAATGTTAAATTATAATAAATGTTTTACCTGGAATTCTAACAAATGGGTATTTATATGAGAGAAAGAGACAGAGAGGAAGAAGGACAGAGAGGAGAAAGAATGAGAGAGAAGAGAGAATGAGTGAGAACAGAGATAAGGAGAGTAAACTGGAGAGAGGAGAGAGAAAAAGGGAGAGGAGACAGAATAAGAGAGAAGAAAGAATAAGAGAGGGCAGGTGAGCTCATGTGTTATGGAGAATGCTAGAGAAAGGCATGTCTTCAATGAGAAGTTACATCCAACTATCTGAAAAAAAAATATAAACACCAAAGGAAAAATTCTGAGCTATAAGGGATTAGCTTTCTGGAAGGGAAGAGGAAGAAGAATATAGTAGCAATCTAGGCAATGCAAAAGCAGAAGATGTCAACAAAATCTACTTTTTAAAAATGGAGGGATTATGTAGTAAGAGGGCAAAGAACTTTTCACTTGTGGAAAGTCCTAAGGGCATGCTGGTGTTGTAGCACATCACAGTGACTCAAAATAGTGAGTAAAGGTAAAATTAAATTCCATAAAGTTTGTCAAAAATCTCAGGGAAGAAGATAAGATATTTAAAAAAGGCTTCTGTCCAAATGCCTCACAAAGGAGGCGATTTATATTTAATGAATTTTCATCAAAAGCGGTAAAAATAATATTTTGTGGCTTCAAGGGGCTGTATGGTATAAATACAATCATGTGAAACAGGTCATCCCTAAAGAAGGTAAGTGAGGAAGTACAAGCCCCCCCCCCCCAAAAAAAAGGATGGGTTGTTATTAGCTGTCAGGAAACAAGGTCTGTAAAAGCCCCATGTAATTGTCAGGTTGCCAAACAAGGACTGGTTGGAAGGACCAGATAAGACAAAATTTGAAGGGCAGTGGGTGGAAATCAGTGAAAAAGATACTGGTTTAAGTGAGGAAAAACTTTATTTTTTTTTTTTAGGTTTTTGCAAGGCAAACAGGGTTAAGTGGCTTGCCCAAGGCCACACAGCTAGGTAATTATTAAGTGTCTGAGACTGGATTTGAACCCAGGTACTCCTGACTCCAAGGCCGGTGCTCTATCCACTGAGCCACCTAGCCGCCCCTGAGGAAAACTTTCTAATGAGAGCCATTAAAGGGTAGAATAGGCTGCTTTGGCCCAGCAAGAGAGGTCTCCAAAATGAGGCTCAAAACTACATGGAGATATGATTTGTGAGGATACCTATTTAGTCCACACTAGTCCAATGACATTTATTGACTGACAGTGTCACTATGCTAAGTGCTAGGGATACAAAGAAAGGAAAAATCAGTTTCTGCTCTGAAGAGGAATGTGATAGAAAATAATGGAAGAGACAACATGCAAATACCCATATACAACAAATAGGCACTGGTCACCTTATATGACTTCTGAGGTCCTTTTCAACCGACATTCTGTAATATTATTATTAATGATTCATTCTGGTCAAATCTCAAAAATCTTTAATAGCTCCCTATTATCTAAACTCTTGACATTCAACAAGGCCCTCTAAATCTTGCTCCAACCGACATTCTCACTTCTTTCATATGCTCCCTCTTCCTATGTATCCTATCCTGTCAATCACAAAGAATGTGGTCATTTTTCATAGCCTAACTGCTTTATCCATTTGGTCCTTGTGCCTAAATATTAATCTTTAAGGTCCAACTTAAATGAAAGGAGAGGTGATCATTTTTTGTTTTCCTTTTCAATAAATTTTTATTTCTATTTTGTTTCCTACAACTTAACTTAGTATCTCATGTATCCTTACACATCTCCTTTTGAGAGTTGCCCCACATGACAAATACCTTTTCACCAAGGTTTAGGGTTTCATATCTCTTCATTGGAGCCTCACTTGACTTTTATAAATTTTTTACATCTACTTTTAATTTTTCTGAGTCATTCTTTCCATTTACTTTGTTGTAATTAATGCATATTATTTTCTTGGCTCTATTTCCTTCATGCTATATTAGTTCATATAGATCTTTTCATGCTTCTCTGTATATATATCACTTCTTACATACAGTGACATCACATTCAGGAACCATGATTTTATTGGCCATTTCTCAAGAGATGAGCATCAACTCTATTCCAAATTACCATAAAAAGTGCTATTGCTATAAATATTTTGGAGTATATGAGGATTTCTTTTCGATGACTTCCTTGAAGTCAGTAAATCAGTAAATAAGAGTGTGGTACAAAGGGCATGGACATTTTAGTCTTTTTTTTTTTACATAATGTCAAAATGGTTATACCATTATACAGTGCCATTAACAATATATTAGTGTGCCTATATTTCTACAGTCCTTCCTTTGAGGTAACATAATTGGTCATACTTTGTCATTTTTGCCAATTTTCAGAATATGAGGAGAAACCTCGGGACTGTTCTGATTTTCATTTCTCTTATTAGTGATTTGGAGCATTTTGTGGATATTTGGGAAGTGTTTATTCATATACTTTGGCCATTTATCTTTTGGAGAAAGATTATTAGAAAGCACATGCGTGTGTGTGTCTGTCTACTGAGGTGGGGGAAAGAGATGGAGAGAGACAGGAACAGAAACAAAATATATAGCCTGAATATCAAAACTCTCTTTTGTGTTCTCAATTTTGAGTATATAGCTATATATTTATCTTCTGATTATTCTTTTATTTCTTCTTTATTTACTGTGATTTCACCCTGATCATCTGCCATTCTTATTTAATTTTGTTCTTTAAAAAAATCAGATGAGCTAAGGGGTTTATCAATTTCCTAATCTTTTCAAAGAACTAACTTTTAGTTTTATTTATAAAATTTCTGTCAAGTTGCTTGTTTCTAATTTATTTCCCTTCTTGATTCCAATATATTTTTCTGTGAATATTTTAGAAGTTTTTCTTTTAAGGTATGACTGAATAGAAATGATTTTCTCCCAGAGGGCTGACAGCTTTAGTTGGATCCCAGAAATGTTGGTTATGCTGTTTCATCATGATTATTTTCTTTTAAGTATTAATTATTTCTAAAATTTGTTCTTTGATTCACTCATTATTTAAGATTTCACTGTGAAGTCTCCATTCGAGTCTGCAACTTTTGTTTGTGGTCCCTGAACCAATTTTTAGTTTTATTGTATTGTGGTTTAAAAAGTATTTATTAACTATTTTTGTCTTTTTTTCTTCTTACTGCCCTACTGTATGTTAAATTTTTACAAAATTGCAGTTGGGGCAGAGAAATATATATTTTCTTTTGCTGTCCCATTTAGAAGATACCATGAGTCTTTTAACTCTAGTTTCTACAGAAATTTGTTTAGTTCCATATTTTCCCTTTTGCTTATCTTTTAGCATATTTTGCTTGCAGCAGTACATTTTCTTTTAATGTTATTGTTTCTTGCTTCTCTTTTTCCAGGGTATCATTGGGTATTTTCATTACCAGTCTTTCATTTCTTTTTTGAGGTTTGCCATTGCAGATTCTAGTTTCCTGGTTACTCATTAGTTTTGCTGTGCAGGACATAAATTCCACTCTCCTAATTCATAGATGCCTGAAGTTGGTTACTGGAATTGGAGGCCATAATTTCCTTTGGTTAATTTTTTCCTGTTGATTTCTTAGTTTCTCAAAGTCTTTGAATTTTTCTTCTTCCTATAATGGTACTTTTGGTCTCTAGCCTCCCTTCATGCCTCCCTTTTCTCTGTGAGGGTGGGTCCTAGTGTCTCAGCCTGCCCCATGCTGGGTGAGTTGTGCTTCACCAGTATGAGTTGTGGCCCCCTGACTTGTAGTGGTCGGGTGCTCCTGTCCTCAGGTTTGGGGGGGGGGGTGCTGGACAGCCTCCATGCGCATGGAAGTCCCTGGCTTTTGAACCATTCCTTTTCTCCTCAGTTCTCTGAGGTGGCACCAGCAGTGCAGAACTTTGCAGCAGGGCGCTTCTGAACTGGCAGGCTTGGCAGGCTGTGCTGAGACCCCAGGAAAGCCTGAGCAAGAGTCTCAACCCAATAGGAAAGAGTGAGGCGAAAATCACTGGGGGAATTGTCAGGTGGTCCTTGGTCTGTTATAGCATTGTGCTGCCAGAAGCATGGGAGGTGAAGGAGTGAATGAATCCAGGGTTAGTGAGTTTGTAATTTAAAAAAAAATTCTTTTAGCTTCTGGGTATCCTAGACCATGGAGATAGCTGAATTGCTTTAGCTTTGGTGCATACTTAGTTTTAGAGAGGTCTGAGAGATCATAAGGATCAGAGAAAATGTCTCATTTTTCATATTGTTGATCATGTGACTCAGAGCCTCTTTTTCTAATGTACTTAGCCAGCTAATTATCTATGCCATTATCCTTGCCCCACCAGAATGTATGCTCTATGAAAACAAAAAATAGTATTTAAACTTTATATAATTCCCAGAGTTAAGTATGGCATAGATGCTTAATATATCCTGGTTTATTATAATTTCTTCAAAAGTGCTGTCAGTGAGTTGGCATTGGTACCCTACTCCTCAGTAAATCTTATGAGGATCTTTGGTTAAGAACTGTATCACCTATTGGCCAACATTCTGGTCATCAGCCTCTCCAAACTAAGTGAGGCTACTACTAAGCCAACTGAGAGACCCATTCTATGACTGGACCACCTACCAACCAGGGTCTCCACTCTTTCAATAAAAGTTTTCCTGAACTCAATATAAGAGGCAGAGAGTTCAGTGGGAAAGACTACTAGCCTGGGAATAAGGAAGCCTGGGTTCAAATCCCAGTCTGAGAGTGGCTAGGTGGCGCAATGGGTAGAGCACCAGCCCTGGAGTCAGGAGGACCCGAGTTCAAATTTGGTCTCAGACACATAATTACCTGGCTGTGTGACCCTGTGCAAGTCACTTAATCTTATTGCCTTAAATAAATAAAAACGAAAAAAAAAATCCCAGTTTGATACTGACTAGTTTTCTGACCTGAGTTTCCATATCCGTAAAATGGGGATGAACTAATTACCTCTCAGAGCTACTAAGAAGACTTAAAAAGAGCTTTGTGCCACAGCCATATATTGAGAGTTCACTGGAAAAGAATAAAAATTATTATAATAAAATTTCCATAGTACTAAGAGACTACTGTTCCAGCCAAGTCCTTTTTAAGAGATGAGGTTATAAGCTACAAGATGTGAATGTGATCTACATGACAAAACAAAAACCCAGAGGAAATATGAGGTCTTTCTATGCTGGAGGGTTCAAGAAAGATGCAGCATTTGTCTAACTGATTGCAATGTTACCCAGTCACCTAAGAAACATGGCAGAACAATTAGCAGCCAATCTAGCCTGCATACCATCACTGGATCAATCCTCCTACACAAAGCTTTGAACATCTCACTTGCCATTGCCTCCTCATCCTTAAGAATCCTGGTTTTTGAAGTCCTTCACACCATTTTCTTAATCTGTTTTTCCAGACTTGCTTCCTCTCATCTGCTTACAGAGTTGCCTTATCACCCCCTGCTTCCAAATTCTTTGTATTCTTGCCTTTTCCAACCATCCATTTGTCATTTACTGAATTTTTACCAAGTTCCAAGAGACCCTGCTGCTCATCTCTGGTTGGAAGAATATATAAATGTAAAAAATAGAGTTTCTGTTCTCAGGAATTTCTAATGTATTGGGGAAGTTTATTCATCTGTTTTCCTCTCTGTGGTACTTTCGATACCAAAGCAGGTCCTTACCCCTTTTCAGGCCTTGGGCAGCAGTCTCATGAATTGCTGGGGGTTAAAATAATTCATCCTTTGGTAACCAGCTGTTGAAAATCCATTTCCAAGCCTTTACAGCTCGGAAGGCCCTTCTATAGGGTGCTTCAATGGCAGAGCTTCAGAGAATCACTGGAGAAGTCAGTCACAACAACAATAGGCATTTATTAAGCACTTACCGTATACAGCGTTAAGTGCTGGGAATACAAAGAGAGGCAAATATACTTCAGTGGAGGCACTGAAGGTGAAGAGTAGAAATGCAAAAATTACATCATTGCATTAGGGCATCATTTGCATTCATAGAAGGTTTTAAGATCCAGGATTCTAGTTTCAGAAACTACATTTCATAGTTTTGTGACCACTTTTTCACCTGCCTATTTCACTGAGTTACTTTTAAGGATCAAATGAGATATGAATGCTCTTTTCAAAGCATAAAGTGCATATAAATAGAAATGTATTTCAGAGACCATTTAGTCCAATTATTATTATTATTATTATTTTTAGGTTTTTGCAAGGCAAATTGGGTTGAGTGGCTTGCCCAAGGCCACACAGCTAGGTAATTATTAAGTGTCTGAGACCGGATTTGAATCTGGGTACTTCTGACTCCAAGGCCGGTGCTTTATCCACTGTGCCACCTAGCCACCCCAAGTACAATTATTATTAATAATAAAAACAATGTTTTTTGAGAACTTTTTACAAAATAATGGTATCAAGTTTTAGAACTGGCAAAGATCTTAGAAGTGATTAAATTGGGGTGGCTAAGAGATGCAGTGGATATAGCACTGGCCCTGGAGTCAGGAGTCCCTGAGCTCAAATCCGGTCTCAGACACTTAATAATTACCTAGCTGTGTGGCCTTGGGCAAGCCACTTAACCCCATTTGCCTTGCAAAAACATGATCAAATCCACCCCCTTCCCCCATTTTACAAATGAGGAAACTGAGGTAAGAACTGTTATGTAACCTGGCTAAGATCTTGCAGATAATGAAGTTGCCTTAAAAACACATTCCATCAATAGAACTTTCTATGTTCATCTGAATAGATCTAGCTCAAAGAAGGCTTATTAATAAACCAAGGCATATTAGCATTGACATTAAGAAGTGAAAATGTAAGCAACCAATAAGAATCCATTAACTCAGACTTGAGACAGAACCATTCATTACCCAGGAGTTGGTTTTTTCTGCATGACTCTACTAGGAGGCTGTGGCGGCAAGGGTGGCGGGATGGACTTGGAGGTGTGAGGGGGCTTGGACTGCTGCTGGTTCAGGGCCTCAATCACGCTGGCTGTTTTTGCCACAGGAGGTGGTGGGGTTGCAGTTAGGGGATCTATGGGGCAAAAAATGAGACAAAAAAAAGAGTAAAGCAGTCAGAATTCAGTCTCTGCAGCACTTATACTTCTTCTCACCTCCTTTGTGTCCTGGAAAGGGAAGAGCCTCCTTTTTTCTTCTGCCCTAAGAGATATTTCCTAAGAAGGAAAAACATGTACTGTTTTATTGCCGATTTTAGAAAAAAAAAGTAAAAGGGAAGGATCAGTGAGGTAGAAGGCATCTTTACCCAATAAGGGGAACTCCATTCAATAGTTTACACTAAGCAAGCAAGCTTTCCATCAGTCAGTAGCATACTTTTTTCCCAGACAGAAGCAGCTACACCTTTAAGGTAATAGACTGTTATGCCTTCAGTCCCGAGGATCAGTGGAAATAGCACTAAGGTAGAAGGGAGGAGACCTTGGTGTTCTGACTCTGCTCTTGACCAGACGGTGGACCTTGGGCAAACCGGTTCAACTCTGTGTCTCACTTTATTCATTTTTTAAAAATGTAAGATGTAACCAATCCAATATTCTTCAGAAAATTATTATACTAATAAAATTAATTAAAAGATATGAAACAGATGGTTTTAGAAAAATAAGTGTTATTTAAATGTAAAATATTCTCAATCTTTATTTCTTTTTCAAAAAAGTTCAAAAAGAACTGGGTCAGTGGAAGGCACAATTAATTTTTTTTTAGTTTTTTTTTGCAAGGCAATGGGGTTAAGGCCACACAGCTAGGTAATTATTAAGTGTCTGAGGCTGGATTTGAACTCAGGTACTCCTGACTCCAGGGCTGGTACTCTATCCACTACTCCACCTAGCTGCCCCCACAATTAATTTTTAAATGGGGATAATAATAAATCACATTTCCCACTTCACAGAGTTGCTCTAACAAACTTAAATGAATATAAAAATTTCAGTTATTATTATTATTTAAAATCCTGAAGCTTCTAAGACAGGCTAAGAAAATTTCAGTTTGCCAAGGTGACAAGGCAGGTTATATAAGGTGAGGAAAACAACTTACGACAAGTCAAGATGAAAAACAGAAAGGCTTGACCTACCAATTTAAGTGATCTAGGTGAGGCCTCTTGCCACTGCCAGGCCATGGAGGAGAGGGATAAAGCGACATTTTAATTTTTGGGTATGATACTTCAAATTGAACTACATTCTAAGGTGTAGGTTTCTCCCTAATTCTAATTAAGTATACATGTGCTACAAAGCTCTCTTTATCTCAGAGGAACCTAAAAATTACATTCACTAAATGAATTAAGCAAAAAGTACTAAGGACATTCCTTTTGTCTTATATCTCTGACAAACAACTGAAGATGTGCTAAGCTCATATATTTTACTAAATGGGTCATTACAAATGTTGAGATAAAAACAACTCTAGTCCACATTCAGAACGTCTGGGAAAACACTATTCTACCATTCTTATTTCAATAGGAAATGCGGATGTGGGAAATTCCAATGATATGATGACTACTAAGGTAAAGAGAGGATGGTGATGGGAAGAGACAGAACACACCATACATTATCATCTAGGTAACCACATTCAAACTGACAGCACCACTGGGTTGCAGCATTTACTGAATGCTGCAGCATTACAGAAAGTCACTGAAAAAAATTAATTGGCCAAAGAAAGACTAAGGATCCTTATAATTAGAGGGAGAAAACAGTCTTAAAAATGCTTTAAAATACAAAGGAAGAAAGTAAAAATGTGTGTCAGGAATCTTGCCAGAGAAGAACAAGGGCTGGAGAATAATAAGTCATTGGGGTAGGGGAAAGAAAAAAGTTGACTGAAGAAAATATTACTTTTCGTATCTTTTATCACTGAAACTGGTAATAAACTTCTCACTCAGACCTCATGGTGTACTTCCTATTAGTGGTATCTATCTTCATGTATTACTCCTTCCCTATTTGACTATAAGTTCTACAAGGGAGGTCAAAGAGTTAACACTTTTTAATCTTGGGCAGCTAGGTGGCACAGTGGATAAAGCACTTGTCTTGTAGGTAGGAGGACCCAAGTTCAAATTTGCCTCAGACTAGCTGTAACTTTGGGCAAATCACTTAACATCAATGCCCCTTAAAAAACAAAAACAAAAAACCTTCAAAAAGCTTTAACCCCCCCCCCCCCATTCCCTCAGTGCATCATACAGGGCTCTGCACATAGTAGTTGACTAATCAATGTTTGTTGAATAAATGAATGAATGAATGGCATGATTCTGGGCACAACACACACCAAAAGACTGATTAAACCCATTTCTCTCTCCTCTTGTAATCATGTATCACATTTTCGCTGGCTAAGTTTGGGTTCCCCTTTTTCCTCTTTTAAGGAGGTCTGTCCCCTGCCAGAGAGAGAGCGTTACTGAGTAGAATGGCAACAGAAGGAAGAATGAAAAACGTACTCGTAGATGTCACTCGAAGAGGGGGCAGCGGTGGATGGATAGCTGGCGGATCTGACGAAGATCGCTGCCGGCTTACACTGTCCACACTTAAAGAATTTGTCTTCCACGAGGTGTTAGCGGAGGAGGTTGTCTGAACACCAGTGCCCAGGATGGGAGGCTGAACTAAACCCACACATGGACACACACACACACACACACACACAAACAAAACAAAAAATACCACATTATTGATCCTCCTTCCCAAAAGGCCATCAAACACTCGTGGAGGCTTCAGAAGACCTTGTGCTTTTGTAAAATGGTAAAAAATTGTCATTCTTTGGGAACAAGACTTCAAGGGAACAGATATGAAACCAAAGATATTTCAGGAAAAAGGCAGAGGTGATTTTGTTTGGTTCTGTTTTCAAGTAGAGTTTTAAATACTCATGGTTTCATCTCTCTCTACTGGTCACACTACTCAGAGGGGCTGGGGGTGGAAAAGTCACATCCCAAACCTAGTCTCCTGAGAGGATCACGGTTCAGGGTTCATTATCATGAAAGAGCATTCTCCTTCCCAACTGAGCCCTTGCCAACAGTCTTTCTCATATCTGGAGTCTGTGTAATTTCCAAACAAAGAATGACTTCCTCAGATGGAAGTGGGAGGGAAATACCCAGTGTAGAGATCAAAGATTCATTCAATTCATTCTTCAAACGACATTTATAATCAAGTACCTTGGTGTGCACAGCAGAGACTGAGGCATTCCTAGCACTGTACCTTTAGCCCAGGAACCTCAGGGGACACACATAATTTTGAAAACAAAGCTAGAAATCTAGAAACTGGAAAGGGTAAGATAACTCTGATGGTTCCCTTTAGCATTTCAAACTAGTAGGGAGCATCGTCTCCTGCCATGTGACCAGAAGGAAGCTTTAGGAGGTTCCCTGGGTCTCTGCGTATAGGTCAACTCCCCTTCTCCTTTCAACATCCTCTTTACTGGTGGAATAATTTCAGGTAAAATATAAGCACTCTCCAGGGACTTATTCCAGGAAAGCTTATGGGCTTAATAACAAATGAACACCATGGGAATATGTGATATGAAACATCAATTTTCACAAAAATAAAACATACATTATTTACTTCTATAAAATAATTTTAAAGACAGAAAAGGTAGCATTAGGAGAAAATGTGGGGGAATCACAAAACATGGATGCTCAGGAACTGGTAAAGAAAAAAGATCATTAAAACTATGAAAGGAATTAGGAAGATCTGTGGTTAAATAAGATTTAAATCAGTTTCTTTTTAACTAGCTGGGTAATCCCAGACAAATCATTTAGCTTCCCTTAGCTTGAGTGTTCTCCTTTGCAGTTAAGAGAATAATAATATAGAACACAAAAATACACTTTACAATCTTTAAAACACTATATAAATGTCAGATATCATTATGTGCCCAATTGACCAAAGTAGAATATAAAAGTTTGAGAATATCTCCCATTCTCAGAAAATGACTTACCTTACACCAACAAATACCCCCATTATTAAAAGTCTCCAATGAGATGTAGGATGACTAAATCATTTTAGCTCTGTGATTTAGAAAAAAACCATATAATATATGCAATCAATCAGTGCTTGAAAAGGAGGTAAAGGGAAAAGGATCTGGGTTGACCCAGGGAAGAACCCCATTTACAACTCCTCTGATAACAATCTAGAGTCCTGAAGAATTCTGGGTGGATTTTTCTGGAGGATATATTGGGGAGCATAAGTTCCAAACCGGAGATGAAGTGTGGATAAAGTGAATATGAACCTCTAGAGGGAGCACCAACTTAGATGAAGTCAAAGACTGCATGCACTTCAGTCACTGGGGCCAGGGGATGCTTTCGGGGATGAGAGACTGCTTTGTCCTCTACCTGCTGCTGGGCCTGTGTACAAGGCCAACCCAGTGGAGGAGTGATTTGGAGAGTGCAGACTGAAGGTCATTAAGGAGCAAACAATTAACTATGTCACTGAGGTATTCAATTTCTGTCAGGAACGATTTGAGAAAGACAATTTATTGTGAAATTTTTAGCCAAAAATCCCTTTTGGGCAGCTCTGGCAGTTTTAAAGACTGCCCTTGCATTTTTCTGATCTTAGCCCTCTTGGACTTACCTGCCCATAACCTGTATAACTTCACTTCCTGGTCAGCATCGCCAAGCCTTCTTTTCCTTCCCTTTCGAGGGGCAACCCTTTCTCAATTCTCCAGTCCCTATTACCACCTTTGTGGAAGTACTTGCTACTCTTTTCTTTTTCTCAGCAATATCTTTTATCATTCAATATTGTATGTTTTTTATAAATATCTTGACTTCCAACACCTGATTGAGATCCCAGAAAATCGGATGGTATTTGTTGCTTTGATAAAGACGTACCATCATCTGTAAATGTATTCTGTAAAGTCCAAGACCCTCAGGTACAAAACAGAGTTAGTATGTGGTCCTTTCATCCTTCCTCAATGTTGAGGGGATGAGCTAGGTCAAACATTCTTAAATAGGTCCATGAACTTGTTTTATAGAAAAAAAACTGATTATTTCAATGTGATTGATTTCTTTGTAGTTCAGTCTATGTATTTTATTTTGTGCCTACAAAATTTATTCTAAAGAGGGGTCCCACAGACTTCATCCAATTGCCAAAAGGGCATCTGATACAGAGGTTAAATGATACATCCAAGGTCACACAAGTGTCTGAGACTGGCTTTGAATTTAAATCTCCCTGATACAAGGTACAATCCTTTCTTAGTTTTCACATGCTACAAGGGTCTTCTAACCCCCTCTTGGCCTCTTCACAAACCTCCAGAAGTCTCTATAGCCAGTGGAATACTTCTTGAGTACTTTCAGTCAAGCTACTGGTTCTCTTAAGTTGGATTTGCTAGAAATCGCCCACTGCTGTCAAAACCTAACTTTACTTCTTTTATTTCCCCAAGAGACAGATCCTTCTGTCTTGTCCTGACTCGTCTGTTCTTTTTGTCTTCCAGGACTAACCTTATTCTGAGCTGGAGGATTAATCAGAGACATCCATGGTACTAGAAAATATATCCAGATGATATAGGCAGGTATACAGAGGAGGAAGGGAAGAATGGAAAGGGAAAAAGACAAGGAATGTGAAGAAAGAAAGAGGGGAAGGGAAGAAAGAAAGGAAAAAGGAGGGAGCAGAAAGAAAGGGAGGAAGAAAAGACATACACTAGGACCATGCCTATTATATTTTTGTTTCTGTTGACAAAACTGTGTCTGATGTGCTCGCATGTATTGGCATGGATGCCACTGTTCAAACCCTAAATGTGAAACCCTTTTGATCAATGAAATATGTTAAATTCTCCCACATTTTGGCATCATGAAATAGCAGTGTAGTGAAAAAACACTGAACTTAAGCACTGGAGTCTGGAACTTAGCAGCTATATGATCTTGCTCAAGTTAATTCACCTCTCTCAGTGTGCTCTGTAAAATAGTGGGTAATAATATTTTTTCTACCTACCTTACAGAGGAAGAATGAAGCATTTTGTAATAATAGAAACTATATAAGTCTGAGTGATAGTTGTTATTAGAAATCAGCTACAATAAACTAGAAAAAGAACATTCTGATACTTATATTTGTCATCAACTACAAAACAACATACCAAAGCTTTTGCATGAACCCTTTTGTACCCAACTTCTCCCAATACATTTTTCTACTTTCCAGCTTAGTACCTTTGCCAATATTCCGGGGAGGTAGTGGGGGTGCGGTGGACTGTGAAGGTGGGGGACTGCTGCTGAGGATGGTTCCGTAGGTCTCGTTTTGCAGAATGCTAGGCATAAAGCCTCTCTGTTTGTCTTTAGCGATGTTAGCAGCATCTCTAGCCAAAGATGCAGCATTCGACTGGTGCTGGCTGGAACCCAGTTGATAAAAACTGACGGGCCTGTCCTCTCGCCGATTGGGGCTGGGCTGCTAAAGGAACCCCAAAACAGAGGAGTCCACATTGGTGATATTTAATATTCTCTTTTTATTACTTCTTAATCGGGGGGGGGGGAAGAAAATTCACCTACAACACATGAGCTTAAATATAGACACAATTTCAACGCCACCATGTTTGCTGGATCTTAAACTTGATCCTCTTCTCTATCTTCCAATCCTTTCCTTCAATAAAGGCACTAGAATGTCTAATTTGGACCACATTCTTTGTGGAGCAAGAGGAAAAAAAATATATTGGGTAACATTTTTTACCCTCTCCAGTGACTTGTTATTCCTCTCTAGCAAAGCAATCTATAGAGTACTAGATTTGAATTCTGACTTATTTCTACTTAACTTGAGTGACCTTGAACAAGTCCTTTCCTTCTCTGTACCTCATTTTCCTCATCTGTAAAATGAAGGGATTGATTGTATCTAATAATCTGTAAAAGTCTCTACAAATTTCAGTTGGATGATCCAGGCACTTGCCCTGATCCCTTCTGTGACACACCCTACTGTGAATCACAGGATGAAAGGTATGATCAACGTCTTCTTCCTGCCTGAATCAGAGTTGTTCTTGTTTAAGTTCCAGAATCCAAGTCATGCATACAGACTTGGCCCTGAGGCTACAACATCTAGTCCTTTACCTAACCTATCCAAAAATCAAAGCATTAAGAGAGGAATGGAATGCTTCAGGAGATGAGTCTTCCCTTCCTGGATGTTCTTCGAAAAGAGGGGAGAGAGCCATTTGTGGGAAGAGATTTCTATTCAGGTGTGGTCTGGGATGTCTATTTAGACATCAAATGCATCTCATTGAGTATCCTATACAATATAATCCAACAGAAATGTACTGAAGAAGAAAAAACAGTTCCAGTTAAGCAGAATTCATAAGTTATCAGACTAAGTTCTGTTTCATCTGGAAGAATCACTTCTGTCTACAGGTTATATTACTCTTTACCTTGAATGTAATACTAGGATACAGAAAGATAAATAGGAAATGTTTCTGAACAAAAGGTATGGTGGCATTTACCTTACTTTCTTACTCTCTGCCTATTGTCATAATTCTACCTGGGTCCCCAGTCCTCTGATTCTAAGCCTCTGCCTCCTTCAATTAACCTTTCAGAAGTTGTTAGTATCATTATCCTAAGGTAGAGGTATGACTATGTCTTCTCCTCATAAATCTTCAGTGAACCCCAAATACTAACTCCACACTCTGATAGTTAATTAAGGATCTCCATGGGGTCTCACTAGTAGTACCTTTCCAATTTTATTTTACAATGTTTTTTGTTCAGGCAGGCTCCTTGGCTTTTTCCAGTTTTGTCTTGTACTACTCTATGACCTTAACATATTTGCTCAAATTATCTTCCTTGCCTGAACCATGATCACTTCCTCTTCTAAATCTGAAGAAATACCTTTTCTTCTGTCAAGGTCCTGGGCTCCAGAGTCCAACATCTATATATTGCAATTGCTTAATAAATGATGTTAAACTGAACTGAAACCAATGTCAAAATCCTGGATTTTTCAAGGTGAGAACATTAGAAGAAGTTTCGTTCCCAGTTTCCAACTTTGACATGGTTACATACATTAATGAAGGGCATGTGCATTATGTCTGAGTCTCAAAAGAAGGGGAATGGCTGCTATAAATAGTTTGGAATTTCCAAGGAAGGATGACGATGCAGTGAAGGTAACACTGCAACAGGAGTCAAGAGTCATATTCAAATTCTAGATCTTCCAGGTGTGAGATCCATGTCCTCAAAGAGCACTCAGTACTTCCTTCATTACAATGATTCCCAAGTGTTGAGAGGAATTTCAAGTCATCTAGTCATCCCTCAACACAAGTCTCCTCTATATTATTCTGGCAAAGTGAAGGGGAACTCACTATCTCCTGAAGCAAACCATTTCATACTAGAATAGCTCTGATTGTTAGGCAACTTTTCCTTATATTAAGCCTAAATTAAGCCTAATTTGCTCTTTGGAAATTCTATCTATTGTTTCTTGTTCAACTATCTGGGGTCAAGAAGACAAATGTATCTCTATATTCATAGGGCAGACTTTCAAAGTTCTTACACTGTGAAATTATACTATCTTCCAGGCTAAATATGTTCAGTTCTCTCATCCAAGCTTCATATGTCATGATCTCAAGGTCCTCTACCACTCTTCTCTGGTCTCCTTTGGAATGCTCTCCAACATTAAGTCTCCCTTAAAATGAGTAACCTGAAATTTCACACAAAACTACAGATGTGGCCTGAATCAAACAAGAGAGTGGGTTTAACACCTCCCTAAGTTCTAGACAATACATCTTTCTTAACCAGCCTCTAAATGCAGGTAACCTATCATGCTGCTGACCCACAGACTTTGAGGTTTTAGGTGTGTGTGTGTGGGGATGGTGGTGGTTGTGCTTAGGTTAGACTGGATGATTTCTAGGATTCCTTTCAGTTCTAGAATTAAACATTTTCATGATTCTAAGTAACTCTTACAGATCAATAGGATCACAAAGGAAAAATCTATCTTAAATAACAATTAAGGTGACCATTACTGCCATTAGATAATTAAGGAACACCCCAAATACCATCATAAGGTTAGTATCTGAATATGATTAAAGGATTAACTAGAATTAGAAATTAAATAGGGGATGAGAAGGAGAGAGGGCATGTAGGGAAGCACTCCAAATCTCCTGGCTTCAG
The DNA here is from genome assembly GCF_037893015.1 of Macrotis lagotis. Lineage (NCBI taxonomy): Eukaryota > Metazoa > Chordata > Mammalia > Peramelemorphia > Peramelidae > Macrotis > Macrotis lagotis. The sequence continues at coordinate 217,679,446 of NC_133658.1, read as the reverse complement.
AGAAAAAAAAAGCAAACTCTATTTTTCTTTTTACATGACATCAGCCTCCTAAAATTATAGAATAGGATTCCAACATCTCTGAATGAAGTGGATCAAAAGTTTTTCAGGATTATTTAATTTGGCACTTATTACCCAACACAAACCTGCAATTTTTCATCCACATCATCATCACTTTCATCGAGGTCCTCATGGAGCAATCGCCATTCATATTCCACATGAACATGAGAATTAAACCTTCCAGATAATGCTTGAGTGAGCTAGGAGAAACAGGGATGGGGCATTATTAAGAGAGAAAAGATCCATGTGTGCAAAAGTATTTGTAGTAGAAGTTTTTTTATTACAGCCCAGAACTAGAAAAATGAAAGATGTACCCATCAAGAAAAGGAATTATGATATATGAATGTAATGGATCATTTTAAGAAATGGAGAATGGGACAGATTCACAGAAAACTGGGAACATTTGCAAAAATTGATGAAGAATTCAATGAAAGGGGGTCACAGAATAATTTTAAACACTAAAGAAAAGCCCTTTCCTAACCCCCTCCTTCCAAGAGTTGAGTGTGTTTATAGCTATCCACCCAGATGCAATGAAAAAGTCCATTCTCCACTTCGCAGATAACTGGGCCTCTACTTAAAGAGCAATTCTGTATGTAGGATTTAGAGTTAGAAGAGTACAAGTTATCAAAAAATCTAGATGACTTCTATGTTTTAAAGATAATTCTTATTTGGATATAGGTTAAACCCAATGGCCTACAATCCAGAGATAATGAGAGATACTGAGGGATGACAGATAGACTAAGCGATTTGCCCAAAATCACAAAGCTTCTAATTCAGATTTTTGAGCTTTTAAGTTCTGAGCCAAAGCCTTAAGTCAATTTTAAAAATTCAACAAAAATATAGATCTCAATTACAGTAGATGGCTGAAGAGTGGAAAGTTCCTGGATATAGTCACCAATTCTCATCCTTTCCAAAAACTCACCATTTACCCTTTCTCTTTTTACAAAAATTACTGGTATTCCATGGAATCAGGGGAAGGGAAAAGGGAGAACAAAGGCAGCTTTCTAAAAAGAGTTTGGACTCTAACAATAGAACATCAGCAATCTCTAACCATTTAAACTCAATTCAGAATTTGATATTTGGGAGGCATGTCAATGATCTCTTATTTCAAACCATCCTCTGCTGGGTAATTCTTAGTAAAATTTGGCATAGCCAGCTTTGAGGCATATGTTTAGAAATGGGTTTTCTCTGGATACTGATCTGAGTGGGAGTAAAGAAGAAGGCTTCATTCACACCGAAAAACTTTCCTGTTCCACACCTAGTTTTCTACTTTGGGCAAAGTCCCCAAAACACATCTCTCCACCAAATTGAAAGCTGAGAGAATAAAGGCTCTCAGAGAATCTTTCACTGTTTTCCTTGTCCCAAAGATAATGCAGAAGAATGGTGGATCTAAGACTTAAGCTTAAGATTTCTGAAGTCCAGGACTAAATCATGACTATCACACTTTTGCCTTTGTTAGTGACTTTGCTATATGCTTTGGAGATGGCTCAAAGGAGATCTTGGAGCAAATTTTTCCCTAAGAAGCCAAAGGAACATCTCATGAGACTCTCCTCTAGGCAACTAGACCCTCAACAGGAAGCCAGAAATCATCAAACCTGCTGAGAAACTCACCAATTCTTCACAGTGTTCATGTTTTAAGCGTTTAGCAATATCAAGTGGCGTCTCTCCTGATTCATTGGCTGAAGGTTGAGATAGGGAGAGAAAAAGCTTTGTCATAAAGACTGACTGGTTTTATAAGACCTATTAATTTTATAAGAGAAACCAAAAAAGGAAAACACATTGCTGTTATTTTAAATAAATCATAGCAAAACTTCATCATTTGGATTGTTCATATAGCATTTACAGAAATGTGGGTAAAACCTTAGATGAGGTTTACTTTTGCGTCATCTCAGAATGCAGGATTACTTAAAATATATATTTTTTAAAAAGATATAAATTATTTAACGGAACAAATAAACATCAACATAATAATGACAGGCAGTGCAGTGTAGGGAAGACCTAGAATTCATGTCTTGCCTCTGATGTTTGCAAAGTTTCAGGCAATGATGTGAGATATAAATTGAGGAGAAACTGCCAATCAGTACTGGCTGAGGGAGTTTCTTGCACCAAATAAATTGCAGGCCCAGATCAAAACAAAATCAAACATTTCCTTTTTGGGGGGCAAGGCAATGGGGTTAAGTGACTTGTCCAAGGTCACACAGCTAGGTAATTAGTGTCTGAGGCCAGATCTTAACTCAGGTCCTCCTAACTCCAGGGCTGGTGCTCTCAACTGCACCACCTAGCTGCCCCTAACCATTTACTTTTTTTTAGGTTTTTTTTTTTTGCAAGGCAATGGGGTTAAGTGGCTTGCCCAAGGCCACACAGCTAGGTAATTATTAAGTGTCTGAGATTGGATTTGAACCCAGGTACTCCTGACTCCAGGGCTGATGCTTTATCCACTGCACCACCTAGCTGCCCTGCTAACCATTTACTTTTTTTTTTTTAGATTTTTGTAAGGCAAATGGGGTTAAGTGGCTTGCCCAAGGCCACACAGCTAGGTAATTATTAAGTGTCCAGACCGGATTTGAACCCAGGTACTCTTGACTCCAGGGTCGGTGCTTTATCCACTAGGCCACCTAGCTGCCCCTAACCATTTACTTTTAAAAAATCTTCTACTTCATTTGATTTGGAGTACTTCTTTGGGGCAGCATTTTCAGCTCCATCTCAACTGCTAGTATATCATAAAAACATAAAGTTAGAAGAAAACTTTCAAAGTTTATCTAGTTTAACTAGAACTTGAATGGAAAGAACCAGAATTTGAAACTATTTTCTCCCACTAATCCTGTCACCTGTTGGAAATAGGGGAATGGGAAGGAGCTTGTGTACTGACCCTAAATCTAGTGCTCTTTCCATTACATTTGGTTGTCTTGCTATATAAGGAGATCTGAAAAAAAAAATGCTCATAATCTTTCTCAGTGGGTTTTTGGTGGCCCTTCTATCCACAAAGTAATGAAACAGCATTAATTTTAAATGGAGATTATCTATTTTTTCTAATAGGGTTCTAAAAAGAGAAAAGTGAAATCTGACATTCAAAGAGTCTGACACTCATTTCTCCGTTTTCTCTATCCTGCTATCAAATAGTCAGTTCCTCACACCAGGGTAACCAAAAGTGATAAAAAGTTAACTGTGCTACAGAATATCCTATCAAGTTCCAGTGACCAGGGATCCCATTTAAATAACTTATTTATTTGAGTAGGAGTTGGTAATTAAAGAAGATCTGAATGTGAGTTCTGACAGAAGGTTCTGGTTTATGAACATGTGTCTTTTTCTTGCTAAATGCTACCCAGGTTTACAAACCTCTGCTTCTTATCTCTCCCTGACCCCCAATCAGAGCTTAAGGAGAACCACGGGGTATAGTACAGAGAGCACATGGATTCAGGCTCCATCTCTGATGCAACTCCCCCTGTGACCTTTGACACTTCACTCAGGCTCCCCTTCCCCAAACCAGAACAAGCCCTCCACCCCACTGCCCTTTTACCTATTTCGATGGAGGCCTTCCCCCTGAGCAGCAGTTTGAGGCACTCGGCATTGTCCGTCAGGCAGCAGTAGTGGAGGGCTGTGCTGCCTTTCCCTGTCTGTTTGTCTAGGTTCCCACTGGTGAAGAGAGCGGGGGGAAAGGGAAGGAAGGCAGAGAAGGAGAGGCCGAGAGATGGAATATTGGTTATTATTAGTCACAGAAAGGTCCAGTGACCAAATGTTCCAAAACAAAAATTACCATGTATCTCATCAAAAAGGAGTTCAGTTTCGGTGGCATGGGACTAAACAGTGGAGTCCAAAGGGCTTCATGACTAGAACTTGAATACCTAAAGCTACCTGCAACACATACTTCTCATTATGAACTTAGCTATAGTTTAATATCTAACCCAGAGTAAAGAGTGAGGTCCAGAGGGGCTAACTAGGATGTATTTATTTTCTTGAGCAATCGTGAGGTTCTTTACTATGTTACAAAGATATAGTGTGGCAGAAAGGGAAGACTCCAGGAGGATGTGGCAGCCAATTTCAAATATCTGATCACCTGTCATTATGCCCAAGAAAGTAAAGCCAGGAGGAAGGGGCTGATTCACAAAGATACAAATTTAAATGTTCTGACTAAGGACTAAAGGCTTATCCAAGAGTGGAATGGGGATGCTTCTCAAGGCAGTGGTTCCCCCTTTGGAAGTTTTGCCTTCATGCAGTCTGGATGACTCCTATTGAGTATGTTATAATGGGGTATAAACTGGACTAGATACACACTGAGGTCACTTACAATTCTTAAATTCTACATTGGGTCAAAGACAGTAACAGAGAGTAGAGCTGGAATTGGAACCTAGATCCTTAGCGGAAGGACAATGGAATTTGGAGTTGGTAGGCCTGAATTAAAATTCTCACCTGCCAGTTACCAGTCCATGTATCTTTGCAGAAGATACCTTTCTTTTACCTTTCCTGAACTCAGTTACTTCATTTGTAAAATGAATTGAACCAGATGAATGGTATATAACTTGTTTTGTGATTCTCAATCTATTGTGACTGCACTGTAATACTTATTGACTTGAACCATATACTTACTAGATATTGCCAAAATATTATAATTTCTAGTAATTTTTGATGGGTTTTATAAAGTGGGACACATATTTGAAATCAGGGCTAACCTGGAAGGGGAAAAAAACTAGGACAAAGAGTTAACAGAGATTTTCCTGTCCAAAAGGTTAAGTGATATCTGGATGTCTGAACAATGAACAAATCCATAGAAAGGATATTCTTGGCAGGACAGAGTACACCTATCCCCAACTCCCTTGCTTTCTTCTCTAGAATTTTAGGCCTTCAAAGCAATTTCACATTCTTTATTATTTGATCCTATTAAGATGGTTGGGACAGGTTGTATTACTACATTTTAGAAATAAGAAAACTAAGAGAGAAGTTTATGTCCATGTCAATGGGTGGCAGGTGGTGTAGCTATTTGAAAAAACAAAACAAAATTAGAGCTACTCTGGAGGAGAGGGTGTGTGTGTGTGTGTGTGTGTGATTAACTGAGAAGATTTCCACAGCAACTACAACTAATCTACTTAATAACGTTAAGTCCAATCCCATTATTTTAAGATGAAATTTAAGCCCAGAGAGAAAAAAATGATCTAGTCATAGAACATAAAGACAAGAAGGAACCTTAGAAATCACATCAACAGAGAAGACGGGACCTAAGACTGGGCCTTCTGACTACGCCAACACTGTAGGAAAAACTTTGGATAACTGGTTCCCAAACAAGTACTCCTCCCTTTCCCCCAAACTCTGACCAATTTCCCTTTCAATTCCTTCCCAGTTGGAATGACTTGAAAGTAATGATTGTTCAAGTTCACTTCAGGTCTATGGTGCAGTGAGAGGGCTAGGTTACAAGGACATGCATGTAAAGGCAATACCTCCAGAAATCCTTGTGACTCATTATTCCTACCAAATAAGAGGAAGGAGGAGGGAGAATTTTTAAAGATTATCTGATAAACATATCCATTATCATAGAAGATCCACGAGGGAGAAAAAGTTTGCTGATTTCTCCCCAAATGCTTTTTGGATTTACCTGGTTTTATCCACATACCATGTGACTTCAAAAATAACATCAAATCTGGTGTAATGTAAATAATTTTAGATTTGAAATTAGACACAAGTTAGATCTTGCCTCTCCTACTTACTGTCTTTATAATCTTGAGAAAGTCACTCCCCTCTCTGGGCCTGTTTTTTTCATTTGTAAAACACGAGTATGGAGTAAAACCAAGTCTAAGTCTTTTTTGACTCTAAATTCAAGGTTATTACAGTAATTGTTCCAAGAATAATCCAGGAGGAGACTCCTCTAAAAATGAACCATGGACAGAAAGCATTTATATAATGCTTCAAGGTTTTCAAAGCACTTTATAAATGTTATCACGTTTGGTCCTCACAACACATTTGTGAGGTAGGTGCTGTTGTCACCCTCATTCTACAGATGAGTAAACTGAAGCTGAGAGGTTAGGTGCATGGCCCAGGTCACACAGTTTTCAAAGGCTGATGTAGAATTTGATTTCAGGTCTTCCTGACTCCAACTTTAACACTCAATCATACCACCTAGCTGGATTTATAGGGATATTGAAAAAAGAAAACCTCTATAAAAGAGGGCATCAAGGCACATCCAGACTTCAGGAATGGTTAAACAAATTGTTAAGACACTGAACACCACTCCCCATTCTGATAAGTGATAAGCTTCCAACTTGACCAAGGGTAGAGTGAAAATAGTGGAAGATAATGGGAGAGATAAGCAGAAACTCATTTGGGAAGCAATAAATTTTACTTGAAAAATAAAACCATCAAGATTAGAAGAAGTTGATATTATCTTTGTCACAAGGAATGGCAAATGTAAAAAGCAAAGAAGTAGGAGGAGACTGGCATGAAGTGATCCAGAAGATGCAGAATCAGAACCATATATGTAGTCATTATAGTTATGATAAAAAACTCAGAATAGTAACAAAATGCAAGAAAAGCAATTCAATAGGAACACTTGGGCTAAAGAAAGACATTTGTTATGCTTTTGTTCAAATTAATACAAACATTTAAAAAATAAAAGCTGCAAAAATCCTCAAGGAAAAATACAACTCTCACCAACTTTTCTTTTGCCTCAGAACCATAAAAAATAGGACAAGAGTGGTTACCTCCTCCACTGAGAATTTATCACTGGATATCATTAAACCTTCATTCCACAAATACTTATTGGGCAGCTAACAATGGTAAGCCATTGTGCTACCTTTGTGATCTGTAAAATAACTAGAATTGCAAGTTAGCCAGGAAGCACAAAGTTCTTCTGACATTAGGTTATTCTGTTGAAGATGAACTGTTTGTCAGGTGATAACTTGTTGGCATCTACCCAGGGAAATAGGGAGAGTAACTTACACTAACAAAGGATTTTTCATTTTATAAAGCCCTATTTCCTCATGGCAAAGTCTATGGAGGCAGACAGAACAGATATTATAGCCTTTACAGACAAGAAAAAGCTGAAGTTCAGAGAGAAGTAATTTTGAATCATAAAATGAAGATGCATTGTCTTTCATTCTCAGAGAAGACCATGACATCAGGGAAGTGATGCCAGGACAAGCACGTGAATTGGATTTGGGGGGGGGGGCTGTGCCAAGTCACCAGTCTCACTTTCTCCTCCAGAGCCATCTGGGTCCAGTGGCCAAACATGAATTAGGACTAGAGATGGCCCTGGATGTGAGGTAATCAGGGTTAGGTGACTTGTCCAAGGTCACACAACTATGTGTAAGTGGCAAGTGTCTGAAGCTGGATTCAAACTCCCTTCCTCTCGACTCCAAGGCCAGTGCTTTATCCTTTGTACCACCAAACTGCCCATTTGCAGCAGAAGGGCCCTTAGAAATTATAACCAATGCCTTCATTTTACAAAGAAAAAAAATGGAGGTTCTGAGAGTGATGTCTTTAAAGTCACATGATTACAAAGTGATATAAGGACTCAAATTATTTTCTGACCTTCCCTTTATGCCAAGTTCCCTCTTGTTTATAAATTATGCAATTTGTCTCAGAAAGATTAGAGATTGAGTCAAAAATAAAATGGGAACAGGAAAAATTTCAGACTACTGCTAAAATAGAATTAATGGTTTATACTTGGAATTCAATTATTCCTAGTTCTTTCTCTGTTAGATTCAGATACATGAATTGGCTAGATTAATAAAGACACCCATTTAATCTTCTTGTCTCAGAAAGAACAGGAGAACCAAACTTCAAAACTATTGATTGTGGTATTGGTGGCTTAAATGTGAAATGCCCTGAGGTGTCTACTTATGTGTCAGTCAATCAACTCTGGTGTTGTTTTCTCAAGACTTCTTGTAAAGCATTCTACATTGAGCAGTATGTTTTCTGACTCAAAGGCATGAATTTTTAAGAGTCCAGAAAAACTGATTACTCTAATGGTGAATACAACTAAAATAATGCTAGCTTACCAACCCCCTTTTTGGAACACCAATTCAATCCAATATACATTTATTTTATTTTTTTAGGTTTCTGCAAGGCAATGGGGTTAAGTGGCTTGCCCAAGACCATACAGGTAGGTAATTATTAAATGTCTGAGGCTGGATTTGAACTCAGGTACTCCTGACTCCAGGGGTGGTGCTCTTTCCACTGTGCCACCTAGCCATCCCCCAATATTTATTAAGCATGAATTTGTGCTATACCCTGGGGAGGGGTGGGGTGGTGGGAGTGTGAAGGGAATAATAAATTCTAATGTTTTTAAGAGTACATGAAAGTTTTCAAAAACTTTTTTCCTATTTTACATAAGGGAAGTTAAAACTCTCAAAGGCTAAGTGACTTGACTCAAGGTCACAAAGAAAGTTACTTCCAGAGCTCAGAACCTCAGCTTTCTGATTTCTAATCCAATATACACGTCATAAGACATCCTTATATGATTGCAGATACTTAGTCCTAGAAAGCCTAAGTAATTTGTCCCAGATCCTAGAGGTTTCATTAACTCCAGACTTCTGAATCCAAAGGAAAATACTTTTGGTCTTCTGTGTCACTGCTATCCCCTATTTTAAGTTACTTACCTGTTCTGAACTAAGAAGTCTACTATATGAAGGGAAGTTCTATCCACTGATCTGACTGCAAGGTGGAGGGCGGTTTCATCCTGCTCCTATAAGACAAAAGATATACGAAACTCAACTACTGCACATGCATTTAAATACCACAATACAGGCTAACAAGATGACATATCAGAGAATATCTCAACAAAAAAGTCAGGTCTTCTGGGACTAGTAACAAGTATTGACATACTTAAAGAGTGCTTAGGTTTAATAAAGAGGTTTCTCCACAGCAGTCTTGTCATTAATCCCTTTAAAGTACTTTTCTAACATGTTCAAATTTCTCTGTCAATCTGACTAGGCTCTTGGTAAAACTGTTTTTTTTTTAAAGTTTTTGCAAGGCAAACGGGGTTAAATGGCTTGCCCAAGGCCACACAGCTAGGTAATTATTAAGTGTCTGAGACCAGATTTGAACCCAGGTACTCCTGACTCCAGGGCCGGTGCTCTATCCACTGTGCCACCTAGCCGCCCCTTCTTGGTAAAACTGTTGGTAAAACTCATTAAAAACTCAGAGGTTGATGACATCCATTCCCAGTTCCTCTATAAAATTAAGGGGTAGGAGAGTAAGGTGGCACAGTGGATTGAGTGCTAGATGTTAAGTGAAGAAGACTCTTATTTGTTAGTTTAAATCCAGTTTGAGACCTTACTAGTTGTATGATCCTAGGCAAATCATTTAATCCTATTTGTCTCAGTTTCCTCATCTGTAAAATTGAGCCAGGGGAGGAAATGGCAATTCACTCTAGTTGTTTTGCCAAGAAAATCTCAAATGGGGTCGTGAAGAATTGGACATGACTGAAAAAATGATTCAACAATAGGACTAGATAATCTTTAAGTCCCTTCTATCTTTAAATCCTATAGTTCTTTTAATAATTTAATGTTAGGAGCTGCTAGGTGGCACAGTGGATAGAGCACCGGCCCTGGAGTACCTGAGTTCAAATCTGACCTCAGACACTTAATAATTACCTAGCTGTGTGGCCTTGGGCAAACCACTTAACCCCATTGCCTTTCAAAAAAACCTAAAAAAAAATAATGTTAGAATTCTCTTAATACATGTTCCTGTCTATGGACTTTCTTATGTATGAAATTTTAAAAATAAGCAAAGAAATAGTCTCTAAGGTCTGACTCTCTCCTTTCTTATTCCTCTCAACATCCTTTCTTATCTTACCCTCCATTTCAAATTCCTTTAAGAGGGATAATAAACACTCCCTGGAAAGCTGAATGTTAACTCAGGTTCTCCCCCAATGCTATCCTGTCCAAGACCCATGTTGGTGGTAGTGGTTGATGTGCTCATTCCTAATTGAGGCCCACAGAGGGCAGAACTGGGACTCTGGGGCTCTGCACTTTCCATCTTACAGAAATAAGATGCCCATGTGTCAGGCGTGCTTGTTATCCCTCCCTCACCATCTACCTTCTCTTCCTTCCGTTAGACTGTGAGCTCCTTGAGTGAGGGGCAGGGACTGTCTTTTTTGTATTCCTAACACTTAGCAGTGTCTGGCATATAGTAGGTGTTTAATAAATGTTCTAATATAAAACATTAAGTCTAGAAAGTACAAGGTTGGTCCATGTTCCTGTATACAAGATTAATACAAAGTTTGTTCTATTTTACCCCTCTAGATGCTTCTATTCCCAAAAATTAGACATGCGAATCCCCTCTTCAGTCAAGGGTATAATTCCCTCTTGAATGAGGGTCAACACACCCCAGCACCCAGGGCGTCCAATGCCCCAAATTTCATAGGCTAGTGACTTAGGTGAGTGAATGCATTTATTAATCATGTGGTCTGACACTGCCAAGGCAACCATAGGTGAGACTTGAAATTCAATAAATCTAATAACTTTTAAAAAGTGAGTAAGTTAAATGTCTGACCAAATATAGCAGACTAATCTTTAAATTTTCACCCCGTTTCCCACCCATTTTATAAGAAACCTTTCCTGTGCCTCTTTAAGACTACCACCTTCCCTCTACCATTTTTACCAATCTATCTTGTATGAAGCTTGTCTGTACACAGTTTTCATGTTATTTCCCCATTAGACTGGAAGCTTCTTGAGGACTCTTTTGGTACCAGGCTCTTTTGCCTTTAATACATTTTTAGTGATTAACAAAGCAACTCATTTTGTTCTAGGTAAGATACTTCCCACAAAGAACAGAGAAAGGGAACCGGGTCATTCAAGAAACATGTTTTCACATCAAAATATACTCATTGGTGTTTTTTATTCCTGACTTTGATCCACAAGTATAATATCAAAGGATGTTGTTAATATATAAACCAAGAGAGCACTCTGGAAAGTAGCTACATACATGCTAAAATCTGTCAAAGAAGGAAAGGGATTTATTTAGATTCATAAGAAACAGAGTTGAAAGTGGCCTTAGAGATTGATCTTCTAGCCTAACCCTCTTATTTTTGCAGATTAAAAAACCTAGAGAAGGGAGAAACCTGATCCAAGTCACACAGCTAGTCAGCAGCAGAGATGGTTTTCGAATTAGTCATCTGATCCTGAATACTGGGCTCCTACTATCACCACATTTGTTTCATATCTTGATTTTCCAAGAATACAATTTTTTCCTCTGGAAGATGAATTTGTGTCATCAATTCCAGTGGTATCATTTACCCTAATTGGAGCTGGAGAGAGAGGGAAGGAGAGAGACAGATGTTTAAGCAGTAATCTCCTTGGAAAAGACTTTCCGCTTAAAAGGAAAGATTTCTAAATTACTGAAATGCTATTCAGAGAAAAGTCCTTACCCTTGGGTTCACTCCTGTCCTGACTGGAGGCAAGACTCATCTCCATGAACATCCTAAGCTGGCAACACTCAGAAGGGGAGGAAACAGTAATCTGGCTATCTGAGAAGCCTTCATAAGTAATCCACGCAATAATCCTTAGGGACCTCATTTGGAGAATATGGAATTTTTACAGAACTTTAGTAAGTCTACCTAACGCTAATAAAAAAAAATCAAAACTGGTTATTGTCTTAGCTTCCTTGTAAAATAAGAGATCAACAGGGGAACACACAAATTTTATAGTTAACAGCACCTGGAAACAACATGTTTTATTCAATTTTGTTAATGTTCTGAAAAAAAAAACCCATAAGCAATCTTTATTAGGGCTTTGCCAACCACTGGGAAGCACTTATGAATTGAGCTATAATAGCCATGTTCCTTTTCAACTCCAAGTATTTTCATTACCACAGATGTACTTTCAAAGCCAAGTACCATGAAGTACCAATTATTCACACTCAGAAAGTGGCTAAAACCACACCCAGATAGACAGATAGACATAGACACACACACATACACACACACCCCAGACCCAGACACTCTTTCTGGTCAGGTTAGTCCCTAAATGGATACTTGGTAGGAAGAATGAGACTGAAGCTAAGGTTGGACAGATTATGACATTAGTAACCATCTCAGGACTGATGCTCTCAGCATGAGATACTTCAGCAAAAAGCTCCACAAAACATCTTGTAGTGGGGTGAGAGGATGAGACAAGAGAAAAACCAATACTTCTTTCCCTTAAGATTCAAATTTGGGAATGAGGTTAGTCCTGCTAAGATTTCTTTGCCATTTCAATGGGACATTGTGAATCTGGGCTTCCTGCCCTAACCTGCTCTGCTGTTTCTGTGCTTCTCTGGAGTGCTAGCCCCTCCCCAGAGATGGCTGCTTTCCCTCTAAGTGGAATTGGCAATCCACATGGAAAGTTTCCTGGATGCAAAAGTACCCCTCCACATGCCAAAAAGCTATGTGGAAGTCTCAAATGCAAAGGCTACTTACCTGAAATTGTTTCTCCAAAGGTGGCTTAAATGTGAAATGCCCTGAGGTGTCTACTTAAGTGTCAGTCAATCAACAAGCATTTATTAAGTGTTTACTACTTGCCAGGCATTGTGCTAGGTACAGTGAATAGAAAGAAAAGGCAAAACATTGTCCTGGGCCCCAGGGAAATCATAGCCTAAGAGGGGAGACAATATGGAAATTACTACATAAATACAAGATATGCAGAGTATAAAGAGAAGGTCATCTCAGTGTGAATGCAGCAGCACTGGGGGATAAAAGAAGAGAAACTGAGAAGCAAAAAGAAATAAAAAATTCCAAACAGCTATATTTAGCAACCTTTTAAAATGAGAGAAAAAAATTATTAATAACTAATGATTTGGGGAGATGCAGGGTTCCTTCCTTTTTCTATAGTCCTGATTTCGAAGTTCAGGCTCTTGAATTGAGTTTTTTAATCTATGTGTGAGGTGGGAAGCCATTGTGCTCTTCAGGTTTGGGTAGGGGTAAATTTTTTCAACAGATTGCCTAAGTCTAAGAGCAATTTAGAAATAGATGACATAATCAAAGTTCATTAGAATAGATCCATTCTCTCATAGCAACATTCATTTTCAACAATCAGAGTTGGAATACCCTCTTCCAAGGCCATATATATGGGTGAGCCTGTCACCTTGATCATCTCTGGCATTCAAGAGTACCACTAACTTTTTATCAAAAAATGCTGGCATTATTAATAAAATGACTAGCTACCCAGAAATTATGTCTCTTGAATTTTTTAAAAATGCCATAAAAAGAATAACAGTAATGGAAAACTGGAACACTAATAGATATTTTGTGGAGTTGTGAACTGATCCAGCCACTCTGGAGAGCATACCCTTTAATTCAGCAATACCATTACCAGGTTGGCATCCCAAAGAGATCATAAAAAAGGGAAAAAAAACAACATATACAAAAAGATTTAGAACAGTTTTGTATAGTTTTGTAGTGGCAAAAGATTGGAAATTGAGGAGCCCATCAACTGGGGAGTGGCTGAACAAATTATAGTATAAGAATGTGATATAATTCTATTACTCTGTAAGAAATTATCAACAGTCTGACTTCAGTCTTGACTTCTTGCATGTGAGCAGAATAGAACACTGTACACATTAACAGCAGCACTGTGTGATAATCAACTATGATGACAAAGCTTCTATCAGAAATTTAATGATCAAGGACATTTCTAAAAGATGTGATGGAAAATGCCAACCATATCCAGAGAAAAAAATGGAATCTGAATGCAAACTAAAGTATACTATTTTCACTTTAAAAAATTTTTATGTTTTTTCTTTTTCTCATTTTTTTCCCTCTTTAGTTCTGATTCTTCTTTCAAAACATGAATAATAAAGAAATGTTTAACATAGATATGTAAAACCTCTATCAGAGATTACTCACTGTCATGCAGAGAGGGAAGAGAGGAGGTAGAAAAACATAGAGCTGAAAAGTTTATGAAAAGGTGACTGTTGAAAATTATTTTTACATCTAATTGAAAAAAATTAACATTTAAAAAGATAGCATTATTAATAAAATGACTACCCAGAAATTATCTTTCTCAAACTTTTTAAATGCCACAAAAGGAATAAAAATGGACACAAAATATCTATTGTTTTTCATTTAAGAAAACATTCCAAATTCCTTTTCCAAACCCCCATTTGAAACACTATTTCCTATCACAGAATTTCCATTTTTTTTTGGCATTTCTGATACTTTTACCTGCCATGTCTCTCAATCTCTCTTTTATAAGTACAAGATGATTAACAAGCCTTGTCATTCTTACATGTCCATTGGCAAGAGGAATTTTTTCTGTCAGATCCACACCATCAGCATAAACTTGGAGTAACCCAAAGATGTCTCTGGTTTTCACAGCCTCACAAAGGCTATGTAGTTTAGCTGTATTATCCGAATATTTTTTTCGTGCATATTTCCTCTCAATGTATTTGGCAGTGATGTAGTCTTTTCTTGCATTCCTGAAATCACACAAAATTGATTTATAAATTTTTAATGCCCACTCCCCCAGTTTGATAAAACATCATACCCATTTAGATTCAAGTACCAAAATAATTAAATAAAAACCTTTGAGAAGGGATGCTAGGCCAGAGGAATTCTGGGAAGTGAAGCAAAATATGTAATTCTTTTATATATCTTGTTTTACTACTAGTAGTCATTAGGGTCATGGTAAAGAGACTGAAATGCCACCATTTCCAATATAGAAGGCTTAGGTCATAAGATCAGGTACAGAAGGCTCCTCTGTTGTTTAGCTGTGGGCAAATAGCTTATTTCCTTTATTGGTTTCTGGGTCTATAAATGGAGACACATCCTGTTCATAAGAAAGCTAAACTTGGAATTAGGAAATATAAGTCCTTCTTTTGTCATTTAAAAGTATAAATATAGGCAAATTACATAACTCCTCTGAGCCTAATCTATCTCATCTATAAAATGGAGATCAGATTTTTTAGTAGCCATCTCAGAGTTGTTGAGGTTAAAAGATACTTTGCAGGGACAACTAAGTGGCGCAGTAGATAGAGCACAGGCCCTGGAGTCAGGAGGACCTGAGTTCAAATTTGGCCTCAGACACTTAATAATTACCTAGTGGTGTGGCCTTGGGCAAGTCACTTAACCCCATTGCCTTGCAAAAAGACCCCCTCCCAAAACAAACGAGTCATTCCTTAAAAGATACCTTGCAAATCTGAAATAAATGTGATGTTGTCACTTATTTATAATATGCAGATTATTATATATAACTATTGTATCGATAATTTTCTTTGTCTCTCTCTCCCTCCCCATTCCCAAAAATTGAAGGTGTGATGATTTTATCTGGTTTGGTGATCCCAGAGCTAACATGCTGCAAAGATGGTAACAATTTCTTAGTCTTAGGAGAGTTATTGTGACTGAAGGACTCATCCACCACTGCCATTCCCATAATAAGACTCCCCAAACTTAGCTAGGTTTTCACTTATTGGTCAGACAGGAATTCTTTCATTTGGACAATTCTCAAAGCCTATGAACTTGGTAGGATAGGCAAGTCTTTGGGAACTCATAGTGGCCTCTGTATCATGACCATTCACAGGAGGGGAATAGCTTAATAGAGGAAAAACTTCTGCAAAATATTTTGTTAACAAACAAAACAGAAAGGAAGGGTTCTCTTTTCCCAAAAACTTGTAATTGGAACCATATGTTATCTTCATTTTCAAATAGATCCCTCCCTCCCTCTCTCCTCTTCCCACTGAGGTAGTCTCTATAAAATTACTTTTAAAAATGGGGAAAATGTAGTTCAGCAAAATTATCTAAAACATTAAGCAAATATGACAGATCTCAAAGATTCCTTCAAAAGATTTACCAGCAAGTTATAAGACTGAACTTCTACTTCATTTGTCAATTATTGTGACTGAAGAACTCATCAATCAGTATTTAATAAATAGTATTAATTAAGGACTTAACTTGCTAGTGCTGGGTACCTCACACCAAGTGTTGGGAGTTGTGAGGGGGAGAGAGGAAGATGATACACAAGCAAAAACTCAATTTTTGTCCCCAAGGAGCTCACATTCTAAAGGAGGAGACATTTTTTCAAAATTATTTAAGGAAATGGGGTTAAGTGACTTGCCCAAGGTCACACAGTTAGGCAATTATTAAGTGTCTGAGGCCAGATCTGAACTCAGGTATTCCTGACCCCTGGGCCAGCACTCTATCCACAGAAGGAGATTTCTTTGTTTGCTTATTTATTTATTTATTTATTTATTCATTCATTCATTCATTTATTTATTTATAGTTTTTGCAAGGCCATAGGGTTAAGTGGCTTGCCCAAAGCCACACAGCTAGGCAATTATTAAGTGTCTGAGGCCGGATTTGAACTCAGGTACTCCTGACTCCAGGGAGGGTGCTCTATCCAGTGCACCACCTAGCTGCCCAGAAGGAGATATTATTAACAGCAGCAGCAGCTGTTGTGTGATAGCTACCTAGCGTTTCTTTAAATGTTTATATAAATTAAAGACAGTGGAAATGGGAAGTAATTTCCAAGGGGACAATAGAGGAGGTAAAAACCTCTAGGAGAAGAAGGAATGGAGGTGAAGAGGGAGAACATTTCAGAAATGGGGCCAGCTGGTGAAAAAAATCAACCATGACATGGAATGTTATATGGGAAGAGCAGAAATTTAGGGACAGTAAAGGGGAACAATAGATTACATGGAGCAGAAAAATGTATAAGACTGGAAAGGATTCAGGTTTTGAAGGGACAGGACTACCCAGGAGAGGATTATTTCTTCCACAGTTATCTCAGTGTCACTGGAGTTGGGAGCACACACTGGAAGACTCATTCAACAGTGGATATGGCATTAGAGGATCTAGGTTCGAATCTCAACTCTACCCATGAACATTACTTGTGTTTAGTTAAGTCAGTTACCCTCAGTTATCCTTAAGAGATTGAATTAGATGATGTCTAAGATCCATTCAAGTTCTAAGTCCTATGAAAATCTGTTTTAGAAAGCAAATGAAATACAGTCTACCTTCTTCTCTTTAAAGTTAAACAAGACCTATCTTCAAAATTTCTCTCCTTCCAGTATCTATCAACATTAAGATTTTTCCTAAAACACAGTTCATGTTACCTCAGAATCATCAGGGTTCTATATGAAATATGGATGGATGAAGGGGTCAATTCTTCCATCAAAGACTATTTCAAAAAGGTCAGTTTCATTTTTCCTAATACAGCAATTTGATCATGATTCATTCATTTTCTACTAATAGAGGAAATGCTATTCCAATTAGGAGTTGGGTTTTTTTTTGGGGGGGTGTTGGAATTGACCAAAACAAACCATTTCTGCTTAAAAAGCTAAAGCTTTCTTCTCTGTTCTTTCTCATTCATTTGTTCAAAGTGGCTCATATATTCTGTGATAGGGGTCTGGGGAATCTGGTAATGAAATGACAACCTCTTTACACTTAGAACTTTCAGGGTCCTATATCTACAATTCTCTTATGCACATATTCTATATTCATTACTTGCACATATCTCCCAACTGGATTCTGAACTCCAAAAGGGTGGGAACATATCCCCCAACTGGATTCTAAACTCTAAAAGGGTGGGAACCGCTGTCTAGTCTAACTCTGAATCCTTCAGAGCCTAGATGAGCGACTTGAACACAGAAGGTATTTATTTCATAAATGTTTTCTGAATGAAGAGGAAATCCCAACTTTTCCTTAGTACTGGCCCTAAGGCCATATATTAAAATTCAGTCCTGTATGATAACTTGCAACCACTTGGAGGAACCTTTTGAACTGCTCTAGGGATATCTGAATCAACTTGAGTCCCTGTACTGTCTTCTTCTAGAGACCCTCCATTAGGACCAGTCCTTTAGCATTGCTAAAGCATACTGGACCTCCTGGAGTCAAAGGAAATGCTAAATGGCCTTGGATTTTCTTTTAAGCATTTGCCAGGCCCCAAAATTGCTTGTACTTGCTTCAGTGTTTCCTAGAAGAAATATCTTTAAGAACAGCTTGCCCAGCTAAAAAAGGAATTATTTTAATAGTATGGCTAAAATAAGTTTCCTTAAGTGCTGGACAAAACTTTGGGAAAGTTTTCAGTTTTCCCAGTTTTGAAAATAAATGTTCCAACAGATGGCTCTTCTCCACTAGGTTCTAGCTTAAATATGTTTTTAAATATGTTTTTCACCACCTAATCACCTCCTAATTAAAACCTTCAAGTTTTAATTTTAGCTTCATTAAAGGAGGGTTCTCAACTTATTCATTCTCATGGCTTTCTCAACATGACTCTGAAAAGCTAATTTTAAAAAATATTTTGATACTGAATTTCAACATAACTAATTTCCTTTGCAATCTTATGTATTTTATGCATTTTAAAAACATTATTCTGAGAAGTTCAAATGATTCACAAGATTGTCAAAGGGATCCATGGTATAAGAAAATTAAGAACCCTGCTGCTCTAAAGGATGAGTCTCAAATCTAACCCTCCATTTTCATCTTTTTGGAGTATATTTTTAACTTATGGAATAAAAAGCATTCCATAATAAGAGATATATAAAAAAGTAACTGCATTGAAACTGCAAATCTATTATGTCCAACTTAATATTAAAATATGTAATAACATCATCATGTAAATTTTATTTTCCCTGCCCCGCCCCATCCACTGGACACAAATAAGTACACATATGTGTCAAATCATTCTATACTTTTCGATTCATCATTTTTTTCCTCTAAATGTAGAAAACATTTTCCTTCAAAGGTCTTTTGTAGTTAATTTGGGAATTTAGAATAGTCAAAATGACTTATTCACTCAAAACTGTTCTTCACTTAAAACAATATTGCTATTACCATACATAATTCTCTTAGTTCTACTCATTTTGCTCTAATTTCCCACAAGGTAATTTTAGTTCAACAAATCTAGAACTCAATATATCTTTTCCTCAGAGAGGTTACAAGTGTTTTATATTTGACAATGATACCATCATTCTCCAAGTCACCTGGTCTCAAAAATCTCTAGTTATAATATTTTAACACTTCTTTTCTACTCTTGCATCCTCAACTACTTATCTTAACCTATCAACTCTGTTTTACAAGAGACACTGTTCTAAGAGTCTTCCTTTTCATTCTCATGGCCACCATCTTATTTTAGGTTCTTATTGCTTCAAACCTAGCTTATTCCAAGAGTCTTTGAGCTGCTGCCATCTCCTCCACCTACTCCCAATTCATCTTACACATATCCTACACATTTCCTGTAACAGTAATTTTTATCACATCACTTCTTTCTTCAATAGCTTTCTATTATGGACTACTATAAAGTTCAAATGTATTTTCATAGTGAATGAAGGCTCTCAGAACCTGACTTCCAAAATATATTAAGTATACATTGAATATTCTTTCATTTTTAAGGGTATATATTACTTTTCCTGAACTCTTAAGATAGAGACCACACTAATGTGGTTCCTTATAACTCCTGCTTAGCAATGTTGTGTTTAATGTGCAGTGGATAAGACTACTGGGCTTGAAGGCAAGGAGATTCATCTTCCTGAATTTAACTCTGGTCTCAGACACTTGCCAGTTGATTAACCCTGTTTGTCTCAGTTCCTCATCTGTGAAATGAATTAGTGAAGGAAATGGCAAAGCACTCCAATGTTTGCCAAGAAAACCCCAAATGGGGTCATGAAGACTACTGAAACAACTGAACAATAGTAAATATTTATTGACTGACCCATATATGTACTACATGAGGTAGATTTGTTGATACTCAGAATTCTATATGGTCACTGTAATAAGAACTCATATGAAATAATCAGATTTGAATAAGGTTGCTCACCTTATTGCTTTTATTGCAAAATAATGGTCAGAAGACCATTCACCTTCATGAACAAAAACTGAAAATTACCAAGATTTCCCTGTATTCATTAACCTGGCATAAGATACCTTGAACTCCCTGAACGTAGATCCTAAAAGAGAAAGGGGTAAGAAAGTCTTATTCTTCCCTTTGGTTTCTTAGAGAAAAGTTCATTAGATTATTCCTACCACTTTCCTTCAAAGGTTTAGGCTTGTCAGGAAAAGATTGGATGCCTTATCAATTGGATATGATGATACAGAATACACCATTAATATTTTCTTTCAAAACTCTCCTTAGCACATGGAGGTAGCCTTGGTATTTGGAAGGCTCTGCCAATGTAGCAAGGCTTTGGTCAAGTCAATCAATAAATATTTATTAATATTATTATTACTATACTAAGCACTAGAAATTACAAAGAAGTCAATAACAGTCCTACGAATAAGACAGCATGCAAACTAATATGTACATAATTATATATATAGTGCATATATATATACATATACATATGTATATATATGTATATAGTGCAAGTAGAAGTTAATTGCATCCTAGAGAGGGAAGGGGAATCAAAAAAGATCCTCTTTAGGAAGTGGTATTTGAACCAAGTCTTGAAAGAAAGCAGGGAAACTAGGAGGAAGAGGTAAAAAGACAAAGGGTAATAGGCAAAGAAAGTAGCCAGTGAAAAGTCACAGAGTCCAAAAGGAGTGGCATTTGGGAGGAAGAGAAGACCCCTATTACTGGATTATGGAATAAAAGTCTTTTTAGACTAGAAATGTAGCAAAGGGTTGGGTTGTGAAGGGCTTTAAGTTCCAAAGAGAACATTTTATATCAAATCTTGGAGTTAATAAAAAAAAAAGTCTCTAGGGTTTGAGGGAGCAGGGAGGTATGACATGGGGAGATCACCTCAGGAAAATCATGTTAGCAGCTGAATGGCTTAAGGTAGAGACCAACTGTCTCTGTAGGTTACTGCAATAGTCCAGCACAGCAGTGGAGAGAAATAAGGAGAAAGAAGGGAACAAATACAGGAGGTGCTGTGAACGTAGAATGGACAAGACTTGGCCACAGTTTAGAAAGGGAGAAGTGAAGTAAAAGAGAATATTGGCATTGTGAGAGAGACCCGTTAGGTTCCATTTAATTTAAAGACCTTAAAAAATGCTAATGTTCAAGGACCTATCTAGATAAGTGTTGAAAGGTTCAGTCACCAATAGGTTAGCCAACAGATAATCATTTTAGCCACAACAATTCCAAAAAGCCAAAGCATAAAGAAGCTCTGAGCTATACTGGAGAGGGGAATACACATACCAAGAAATCCATGAATCCATGGGAAGTTCACTTACTAGTAGATTTTAAAACTAGGACTTCAATTCATTAACTATTTATTGGGTATCTAATATGTACAAGATAGTCATAAGGCATTAATCAATAACATTTTGCTGTGGTTGCTGTTCAATTACTGTCAGTCATATCCAACTCCATAATTCTTTTTGGGATTTACTTAGTAAAGTAGTTTGCTGTTTCTTATCCCATTCATTTTACAGATGAGGAAAACAAGGCAAATAGGATTAAGTGACTTGTCCAGGGACATACACCTAGTCATTTTCTGAGACTATATTTGAACTCAGGTCTTTCTGACTCCAGGCCCATTGACTGGTCTATCCATTGAGTCATCCTGATAGTCTAATTTCAGTTAAACTCTGATTACAAAGAGGAAAGGATAAGGATAGGTAAACTCCTAGTCACACAATAACAATGACTCTGAATTTATAGACAAGACTCTTCCTCTTTCTAATTATTTGCCACACAGATTCAACATCCAAGGAATCTTTGGTTCATCCTTCAGCACACTTGAGATAAGGCTAGAAACAATTATGTGTGTTTCCTCAGTAGCACTGATGGAGGTGAGTGGTGCATTTTCAGTACATGACCAATTCAGAACTGTTTAAAGTGAAAGAACCAAGTGACATTCTACTGTATGTGCTAGGCCCTGTCCAAGGTGCTAGGAAATACAAGGACAAAAGACAAAAACCCCTCAAAGTCTCATCAGAGGAAAACACCATGCATGTATGTAAATTCTCTTAGAATTTAAAATTTTAATAGGTTAAAAAATAGGATTTTGGGACATTTACATAGCAAAATATACCTACATATATAAAATTGAGGAAAGGTTTCATGAAGAATTTCTCTAGGAAATGAATTCACATTCTTCATTAAGACTACAAGAAGAATTTATTCACCATTTCTTGGTTTTTTTTTTTTCTAGGTTTTTGCAAGGCAAATGGGGAGTGGCTTGCCCAAGGCCACACAGCTAGGTAATTATTAAGTGTCTGAGACTGGATTTGAACCCAGGTACTCCTGACTCCAGGGCTGGTGCTTTATCCACTACGCCATCTAGCCACCCCTATTCACCACTTCTTAAGGTTGAGGAGACAGATGGGGCAATTGATTCCCAACTCCCAATATATAAGATATTGTTCAACAGTATAGTGGAAAGAGTACTAGGCTTAGAACTAGGGAACCAAGTTCAAATCCAGCCTCAGATACTTCCCTGGCTGTGTGATTCTAGGCTAGTCAACCTCATGTGAGAATCAAATGAGGTGATAGTTATTAAAAATATATAGTTATAAATGTAGTTATAAAAAGGGCTTATTAGGAGCTCTATAAATAGTATTCCCTTCCTTCCCCCCTCTCCCCTTCCCCACATGTGGGTAACTCACTGGGCCCAACAATGCAAACTTGATGACCATCTTTCCAAAGTTTGTGAAGAAACAACAGCTACAGTACAGGACATCCAGAGGTATTCCTGCTGCCTTCCCCTCATGTATGCATATGATTCTTATTTTTTTAAATACAATAAAACACTTAATATCTCCTAAGGATAACACAACACTAAGGAAAGATATAGTCCCTACCCTCAGAGAATTTAGTCTTGGAAGGAAGACATCACCAAAAGAGATGACATAGTATATAATGCCTATATACAATCAAACACACACATCTTATGAGGGTTAAGTAACTTGCCTGAGATCATAAAGCTAGTGAGTGCCTAAGACCAGAGTTGATCTCAGGTTGACTTGACTTCAGGACCAGTGCTCTACCCACTACACCACCTAGTTGTTCTGCTCCAGATCCACTTCTAACTGTGGGGATCAGGAAAAGTTTCCTAGAGACTGTGGCATGTGATTTAGAATTCAAAGATAAAAGGGCAGAACTTAATAGGTACCATCTACATTAAGAAAATCTTTTCAGATAATTTAATTACAAGCTGCTGGAAGACTAAAAGCTGCCAAAATCACAAGCCATTCGTTTATTGGGGGACAGACTGGGAATTTCCTGTCACCTAGCATCTATACAAATTCTATTTCCTCTATTTTCTTGTAATAAGTTCTATCATCAGAATTCAAAGTATTAGAACCAATTATTTTTAACTTAGTCTAGTGAGGTACAATTTACTGTTATGCCTTCTGCCTTTATTGGATCAATACCAGGAATCACCCACTTGAATAATATACTCTGACTTTTGTAAAAGTAGAGTTGAGGATATCATTATGAAATATCATATACAAAAGACCACAGGGAAAATTATTGCTTGAGTACAGTACTGGGGGGAAAAAAAACTAAATTTCTTTAGGTGAATTTGTTCTGTTTTTAGAAAATAGAAATTTCCCTTTTACCTTTGTTCTTAGCAAATCCTCTCTTTTGCTTTCCCCTTGTCTTCTTAAATTCAACAAGATAACTATTTTTGAATTAATAAGACTTATTAATACCTTTATTTTTATATTACTATCATTTTTACAAATTTTACTTCCTCTCCTAATGAAATCTCCTTTGAAACAAAGAAAAACACTTAACCAAAAATTAGTTTCCTTATGTGATGTGGATAATATTCTGTTCCAGTAGTTGCCCAACTCTCTGCCATGAATAAGGAGGTGTGTTTTATTAACTGTTCTCTCGAAGAATTACTGGTATTTTAGTTTCTCAAGCTTCCATTCTGATCTTTTCATTTATACCACAGTAAATGAAAAATGTGTGTGTATGTAATATTATACATTATATAATTATAAGTATCTGGTATTATATAATTATATATGGAATTTTTGTGCTATACAGTACATTTACAAGTACATATAAAAGTACTTTCTCTAAACCACAGATAAATGTATATGCTTATTTTATACTGTTATCAGTTTATATAAGTATTTTCATGTTTTTCTGCATTTGTAATATGTGTCATTTCTGATAAGCATAAAATATTCCATTACAATTACATTCACAAAAATGTTTTTTTCTGGCTATTCCCAATCTTTGGTGCTTACATTTTCCCAGCTCTGAACAACCACAAAGAGAGATCATTATGAGTATTTTGGAATATACTGGAACTTTGTATCTTTGACCTTTTTAGGTTTATGCCCTATAATGAGAATAGTTATGTCAAAGGCAATTTGCAGGACAAATTCTAAGTTCCACCAGCAGTATATGAATGGACCAGTCTTCTCATAGCTTCTCTAAAACTGCTGTCATCTTTGTCAATATGTAGAATGTTATTTCAGTGAACATTTCTCTTATTAGTCATAACTAGTGTGTTTTCATAGTTATAAATTTGTAATTCTTTAAAAAAAGTGCATATAGTTTCACAACTTTTCATCTAGAGTATATCTCTTGGTCTAATATATTTGTTTCAATACCCCTACTTATCTTAACTCCCTTGCCAGTTTATTGATGTGAAGATTTTTTTTTCAGCTTTCTCTTGTTTTATCTTTATTAACTTAAACACAAGTCCTTTAATTTCATGTACATGAAGAAACTTTATTTTTTCTTTTATGATCACCTTGTTTTTACTTATTTGGTTAAGAATTCTCTCATTAGGCATAGTTGTATAAGGTAGCCTATATTTCCTATTTCTTGTAACTTGTTTTTTTAATTTTAGTTTATATTCAGGTCAAGCATCTATCTGAAGCTTATTTTAATAAAAGATGCAAATTATGGTCTACAGATACCTTTTCCAAAATTACTTGCCACAATTTTGGGGGCCAAGTTTGGTCAAATAGGTGATCCTTCACCACTAATTTATATTTTGTTTTTTTTTTAATCTCCTTAGGGTTATTAAATGCTTAACTATTGTTTTAATTTGCTTCTGGGTTTTGTTTATAATTTGTTTCCATGGCCTACTTTACTGGTTGTGAACCAAAAATGTTAATGAATTTTACTTTATCATATTAAATGAAGTCTGGCAATATTGTATTCCCTTTCATTCCTACTTTTAAAAAGTTGTTTTCCATGAGATTCTAGATCTTTCATTTCACCAAATGAATTTTGCTTTTATTTTGTCTTAACTTATGAACTATTCCCTTAATAAGTGCACTGATATAGAATTTTATCTTGATACAAGCCAAGATCACTTAATCTCGCACCAATTATTATTATTATTATTGTTATTGTTTTTAGGTTTTTGCAAGGCAATGGGGTTAAGTGGCTTGGCCAAGGCCACACAGCTAGGTAATTATTAAGTGTCTGAGGCCGGATTTGAATTCAGGTACTCCTGACTCCAGGGCTAGTGCTCTATTCACTGTGCCACCTAGCCACCCCCATCTCTCTCCAATTATGAAAGATATAATTTTGTGATTTTATTTACATTACACTTGTATGTGTTTTGGTAGCTTAAGTTCCATATGTCTTATGCATCTTGTCATTATTCAGCAAATATTTATTAAGCACAGTCACGTATTACCTCAGTACATCAGGAGTTCTTATCACCAAAAAAGGAATTGGCTAGGAAGAAGTTACCTTAGTTGCAGGGACCATACTGAGTTATAAAAGGGTAAGCACCTCTGGGAACTAGGCAGGACATAAATTTTAACTACCACTAAAGTAAGAGGGAAAGACAGGCCAATGTTTGCTCGTTTTGATACATGTTCTTTGTAGACGATGGGATGCTCAGGTTAAGTTTGAAATTTGTAGTCTGTATAGCAGAATCATGAGAGTAGTTCTCAGGGTGAAGCCCTTTCTTATTGAGGGGAAGAAATGCCTAATGAAGCATAAAATTATTTTGTTTTTATCACCAAGGAATAAAGAATACAAAATAAAGAGAAAACTACATGTGTATATAAATATATATACACACACACACATATATATACACACATAAAAACATAAATATTCTGAAAAGCAGATTTTTTCTTTAAAAAAAAAAAAAACAAAACAAACCAATCCTTCCCAGCATATCTGCAGGCAGATAGTAGTGAAGAAAGCAGATATGTGACTTGTATCTATGACAACTAACACCCTCCGAGACTCAGAATTTATGAGGAGAGAAATGCAAAAAGAAAGTGACTAATGAGGGCAAACAGCAAGGGACAAAAGGCAGCATATGTGCATAGTTATACAGCCAAATGACATTAGAGAAGACTACTTTTATCTAGACAGAAAAATTACTAAAATGGCTTGTATTTTACCATCTTCTCCACTTTCGTTTACGCTAACACAAAGTACAAGTTGGAGTGAAAAAAAAGTTTAGGTTTTGAAGCTCTGGCTTCAGAATCTGTGACAGTATGAGGAGTCAACAACTTATGTTTAATTCTCTACAAATCATAGAACTGTTTTTTATTTCAATTCTTTCAGACAACACATAAGACAAACTAGGAATAAAATTTTGAAAAATTAAATTAATAAAAATTGAAAAACTAGAATGAAATTAACTAAGATTATAAAAGACGATAAATGAATTGCATGGAAGATGATTTGCTAATAAAATGATTACTGCTGTAAATGTACTTCTTTCAACTTACCATAACTTCTTCCATGAGTCAATGACAGCTATAAGATTACAGTTTAGCCCTTATGTATAGTCTAGATACAGTGCATAGTAGGTTGATAAAGAGTACAGAACATTAAGCTTATCTTATTTCTGAAGATCTTCTTGTGGGATATATCATGCCCAAAGATGTCTCCTTAGCTCCAATGAACTGAGATCTGATGCAGTACATAATTGGTAGTTTTAAACCAAGGAGAGCTGTTTTGCACTTACATGTCGCTGCTTGGGTTGGGTTTGACTGAATCCTCAGCTGGCAGACAAAATTCCATAATCTCATTAAAACCTGCATTCCCAATATTCTTGGCAAGCTGAAAAACAAAGAGTCTGCTTTCAGGATACTTCAGTGTCACATGTTACCTATATTTTTGACAAGTATTTAATGGTCATCAAAAATAAAGCACATAGGGGTGGCTAGGTGGCACAGTGGATAGAGCACCAGCCCTGGAGTCAGGAGTACCTGAGTTCAAATCCGGCCTCAGACACTTAATAATTACCTAGCTGTGTGGCCTTAGGCAAGCCACTTAACTCCATTGGTCTTGCAAAAAAACATAAAAAAAAAAATAAAGTACATAGAGTAGTGGTTAGCCTTTAATGAAGATGTACCAAAAATCTAAAGGCCAAAGATGCCCATAAAAGGTCTTTTGTATGGATGACTGATGAGTTACTTTTACAAAATGTCCCTTGAATAAAGTAAGCACATGCCTTAGAGTTCTGGGAGACATTTAAGATTCTGTACAATCTGCTCCCAGCCTACTCTTTAGCTTCATATCCTAACATTCTCCTACATGAATTCTCTAATCTCCATGCAAACCAATCTATTCATCACTCCAAAGATATGTGCAATCAACACAATAAACCCCACCCTCAAACCCAATCAAAATTTTGCTTAAGAGGGCAGCTAGGTGGCACAGTGGATAGAGCACTGGCTTTGGAGTCAGGAGGACCTGAGTTTAAATTTGACCTCAGACATTTAATAATTACTTAGCTGTGTGGCCTTCAGCAAGTCACTTAGCCCCTTTACCTTGCAAAAACGAAATTTTTTTTTTTGCTTAATTATACTTTTTTTTAAAATGAAAGAATAAGCATAGAAGTTGATATTAAAAACATAACTATACTATACAGTAATGCTCAAGATGTATCAACTGATTGGAAACTAGTGGACTTGTTTCACTAGAGAAACCTCTATTACAATAGGAACAAAGAGCTTCACTTTTTTTTTTTTGGTTTTTGTGAGGTAATGGGTTAAGTGATTCACCCAAGGTCACACACTAGTTAAGTATCAAGTGTCTGAAGCCAGATTTGAAATCAGGTCCTCCTGACTCTAGGACCAGTGATTTATCTACTGTGCCATGCAGCTACCCCAATAGCTTCACTTTTTGATTAAATAGCCACATTGCATGTAAACTAACCCATATACCATTGTTAAGACAGTTAAGGGGTTAACATAATCTTCAGGTAAAGGAAGAGAAGACATTCTCTATTTCCATGAAGAACTGATTAAGAAGAAATGGGTTTTAAGTGGCAAGGGGATTTATTCTACATAAGTTAGAACTTCTTGAAAGTAGAAAATGTTGGCAGAGTGAATTGAATTGGGGAGGGAATTTATTTCTCTTAAAATAGGACAAACCATAAAGGATGGGATGACTTAATATCCACTCTGTAGGGAAATGATTCCATGAAAACAGAGTCATTTCACTCAAAACTAACAGGAGGCACTGACAAGAAAAGATCAAAAAGTAGAAGTAATCATTCTCTGTAAGTGTGCTTTATTTCTTACTGCAAAGTATTGTGTAAAGAGCCCTGGTCTGGACACTGTATATCTACCTTCAAGTCCTTTGAGCCCAGCTATTTTTTAGCTATATGACCTTAAGTAAATCATTTAAGCTTTCAAGTTTAGTTTTCTCATTTGGTAATGGGGATAAAATATTTGTCTTACTTCTCTACTTCTTGCTTGAAGCTAAATATATGGAAGATTATATATATTTTAAATGAGATATAAATATATTTATGAATAATAATAAACAAAAAATAAATATGTATTTATTTCTATATATGGATAGAAGTATATTCAAAATAATACAAAATGATTTAGGAATGAAGGCACAAAAAACTGGGAAAATAAGGAAAGTCATTCATAAAGGATATTGTATTTAAATTGAGTTTTGAAGGAGATAGGAACTATGAAGCAAAAGTGAAGAACATTCTAGACACAGGAAATAGCCTGGGCAAAAGCATGGAGGAAAGAGAAGGAATGCTGTACAACAGTTAACCCATGTAGTAGTTGTAGCAGTCACTTCACCCACCAATGAAACAAAGCAGCCCTGGGGGTACATTAAAAGAAATATTTGGAACTCAAAACTTTTAAAAAAATAAATGATGAAAAGTGTCTTTACATGTAATTGGAAAATAGAAAATATACCAAAAAGAATGCACAGATGCTAACAAATATAAAACTTTTCTCTTTCATTAAAAAGACATCTTTTCTAACTGAGAGAGAAGGCTCTATGAGAAAAATAGGCAGAAAACCATGATCAAAGAATGATACAGAAATTCAGGAAGAAGTAATCATCCAGAAGGATAAGGATGCTCAATAGTTTTAAATTCTTATGCAGGCCCCCTCTTGTTTAAAGAGGTGATAGATTCAGGATATAGAATGAGACATAAATTTTTGGACAGAGTCAATGTAAGAATATTGTGTTACTGTATATATGTATTACAAGGGTTTTGTTCTTGATTCTCTCCCCTTCCTCCAATGGAGAAAATGGAGAGATGGAAAAGAGAAAGTAAATGTTTATTCAATGAAAGCAAAATGAAACCAAAAAAACCAAGACTCCCTTTCTAAGTCGTAATGGGCAACTGTAGAAGGCATACCTATGTTAATGAAATCATAGAACCACTAAATAACTGAAGGAAAAGGATATTAAGTTCTGTTTCAAGGCAGATACAACATAAGGAGGGAAAATCCCCTATGAATGAGAAAATTCCCTCTATTTGGCTTTGTCTTTATTGACTATCAGAGGGACAGATAGCCTAGGCAAGTCATTTCATGTATCCCAAACACCTGATGTTGGGAGAAACTTGTTACTGATGGTAGATGGTGGGAAGAACCAAGCTTCCATTTCCCAGCTCACCCCTTCTGAGCTGACATTCCAGGTTTGAGAGCACCACCAACCTGTCTCTTCCTCAGCAGGGGCAACAGAGAACTGTTTATAAATGGAGATTTTATTATTGGATGGCAAGGTTGACCGAGCTGACAGAATAAGGAAGACCAAGTGTAAATAAAAGTCACTGGGGCTATACATCTTTGATTTCATACTTGCCTACCTCTGAAATAAGGAAAACTTGGCAAAACTCACTGGATCCTTTGCTGAGTCAGAAATCAACCAATGAATTAGATCTGAATGTCTTTTAAAGAGGCAAAATCAATAATCACCAGGAAATCTCTACCAATTCATTCAGAATAAAGACACTGAGTCTCTTCTGCTTCCTGGCCTCTTCTTTCTTTTGCCCTCATCTCTAGGCCTAGAGCCAAAGTGTTCCAAGAGCTGCTTTATTCTCTGTGGTCCCTTTATTTGAAATGTCCTTTCATTCTAATTAGGAGTGAAACTCTCCTGGTTTCCTAGTACTGAAGTGTCTAGTAGGATTTCAGTACAAGGCCTAGCAAGGGTTTTTTAATGTACCCCCAGGGTTGCTTTGTTTCATTGGTGGGTGAAGTGACTGCTACAATATATAAAATAATTGGAACAGGAACAAATCAACTTGTGGATATTCTCCATGTTCTTTGTTCTTCTCTGGTCTTCTGTCTGTCATACAGTAATTCAATGCTTAGGACTCACTGCTCACAATTCATCCTGAGCTTACTGGGTGGTAGCACCCATTTACAAAGTTTTCCTGGAGAAGGATACTGACAGGGCAGCATGCCGTGGGAAGAAAGACCCAAGACATTTGGTATAAATAAGACCTAGGTTTAAATTCTAGCTCTGTTGCTTGCCATATGATTTATCTCAGTTTTCTCAGCTGTTAAAAAAAAGGTGGGGAGGGAACTGGATTGATGCTACCAAAAGGCCTTTCTGTTTTGAAATTTATTGTCCTAGATTTTGGGGGACTCTCCAGACTTCATTTATTCATGATATTTTGATTTTCATTCCACATAAATTCAAGATGAATTACATTTATTAAATAATTTATATCAAAGCTCCCTAAGAATATTTCTTCCTATCTCACACAGATGTTTTGAAGAGAGTTGTTTATCATCATACTAATAAGAGTTAGTATGTTTGTCTCCATCTCCAAAATTACTATCTATGTATCTTTGGGACAATTACTAACTTCTCTGAGCCCCAGTTGTTTCATCAATAAAACAGAAATGAAAATACTTAGCCTACAACTCTATGTGACGAAAGAGCTTTGTAAAAAACCACAAGGAGGTATTATTTCTATTTCTCTTGCTACGGCCTACCAATTTGACCTCTGCAATATCTCTCCTCTGAGATGCTCCATCTCCATTGGTGCACAAGCCCTATCACCTCACTGGTGGCTCCCCCTGCCTCAAGTCTTTCCTTATTTCAGTCCACAGTTATCACAGTGATCTTCCTTAAAGCACAGATCTGACTGTATTACTCTTTTAATTCAAATGCTCTTTGATTCCCTACCTGAGGAAATAAAAAAAATCCTTTGTCTAATCAAGATTGGTCCTCATATGACCCTAGATTTCCCCCAAAGATTAGTAAGCCAGAGCCCATGTTCTGCTGACATTAGCCTTCAAAATCCAGGATCCCATTCATGACAATGGGTCATGAGTTACATTTTAGTTGAGAAGCAGAAGGGAAAAGAAAACATACACATACACACAATCACAGCAGGGTAACATTAGTACTTGAACTGCCAATGTTCATTCAATTGTCTAAGAAGCCAGGTAAGCCGAATGGTTGGAACACTAAGCCAAGACTCAGAAACACCAAAGTTCAAAACCAGTTTTAGACAGTCATTAGCTGTGGAACCCTACACAAGTCACCTACCCTGTTTATTATCTCACTATCCTCATCTGAAAAATGAGGATAATTATATTATCTGCTTCCTAGGGTTACTGTAAACATCACTGAGATAATATTTATCAAGCAACTAGCACAAAATAGGTGCTATATAAATGTTACCTTTTGTTGTTGACATTATTATTGTAAGTAATTCTAATAGCATGAGAATAAGAAAATTGCTATCTTGTTGGATGTCTGAAATAAACTCAATTAGCAACAAAAAACCCCCAAACCTTCTAAACAAAATGAAGATGGCTACAACATACATTATTCCACCAAATTATTTTTTAACCAAGACTAGGAAAAAAATGCAAAACTTGAGAGATTAAAGTCAAGAAAGCCGGGGCAACTAGGTGGTGCAGTAGATAGAGCACAGGCCCTGGAATCAGGAGGATCTGAGTTTAAATCCAACCTTAGACACTTAATAATTACCTAGCTGTGTGGCCTTGGGCAAGTTACTTAACCACATTGCCTTGTTAAAAAAAAGTCAAGAAAGCTAATAATGAGGAATGTGGGAAGTACAGATGGGCAAACACAAGGGATGATCTATTTAGGGATGTATTGCCAACCAGAAATGGAAAAAGCAAACACACCACGTGCTGCTTGTGGGCCTGATGCTTTCTAGATGGCTCCCCTAAATCCCATTTCTGATGACCACAATAACCTTGATGTTTCATTAAAAATGTTAAGTATTTTAAGGATTTGGTAAGACAACTTGGGAACCAAACTCCTAAGAGTTGGTTTCTTTCTATTGTGATCTTAGCAAAGTCATTTACTATTGACCACACTTAAAAATTTGCTGAGGGATTCAGGAAAATTTAGTTTAACAATTGCAGAATACCAACATTTGTGGAAGGAAAAGCCAAAAGAAGGCCTTGGTTTTATCACTTCCCTGTGATCTTAAGCATCCTCTTTTGTTGATAGGTCCCCTATATCAATTTCAAAACCCACAACTAGATGCTTGTAGAATCTTTTCATTCCATTATTGCTTTTGGAATTGGCTAGACATAGCTGACCCATCTCAGCTATGCATTAGTGCATTAGGGTAAGTCCCTTTTAAGTCATCCAATTCTAAACAAACAAAAACTTCAGTTTTCAAAGCATTTATTTGTCTGGCCTTGGTCTTTCATTATTTCAGTGCAGGAAAACTACCTGGTATAGAAACCACCTCCACTGACGTATGCCAGCAACCCAAGTGTAACTTAGTCATAGTGGGTTACCCTGAGGCATAAGAGATTATTATGCGTTAAATGGCTTGGTCACTACTGCATACGTCAGAGGCTGGACCTGAGCCCAGATCTTCCCGACTGGTCCTGTATGCATCTGGCAATGTTGTTTCTCTAACAGTAAAGATTCAGTCTTAGTTTTTTTTTTAAAGGAGGTAGAGATAGAATGTGAGAGGGATTCTATTAATATGGTCATATTTGATGTGGGGTACATGTCAATGAAATGGTATGTTATCTACTTGGATGAAGAGAAGACTTTAACTCAATGCAATAAATATTTAAGTATTTAAATCTTTAAAACATAAACTGTCATTTCTACAGTATTTCAAAGATTAACAAAGCATTTTTTTCCAATCAATCCCGTGAAACTGACACTGTGTAGATGAGTCAGGAGTTTTGATCCTACAACCACTACCTCCCCATATTCTGATCTCTGAAGCACTCTGGATCCTGGAAGGCTAGGTCAGTAGGGGGCAAGCTCTGGCTGTTATTGAAAACAAAACAAAAAAAATTTAAAATATGGTCCCAGAAATATACTGCACATTTGTTGGAGTCCAGGTACCAGCCCAGATGGTTTTGGAGGGAGATTTATCATCAGAAGATTGCCCACAATTGAAAAATTTTTGTGGTCACCCCAATTCATAGACTTGTTTAGGAAAGGGTAGTAGAAAGAGCATGATATATGGAGTTCTGGCTGACAATTTCTATGACTCTACATGTTATTTCAACTCTCTGAAACTCAGTTTCCTCATCTACAAAGTGAGAGAAGACACCTCTTAGGGTTCCTTCTCATTCCTATCAATGGTCCAGTGAGGCACAGAAGCATCACTATCTGCTTTTGCATTAGGAGTACCCACAGGAATGAATTCACCCCTCCTGAAGTAAGCAAGAAAGAAATTATCTGATGAAAAGCAACAGGATTTTCAGAAATGTAAAGGCAGGGAACAGGTTTTATGGCATGCATCCTCAGTGCCTTAGCACAGTAGGTTTAACATCATCTGTGCTTAACAAACATGTTCTTAGCTGATTTGATACAACTGACTGGAGTAGAACTTGGTTCAAGTCAGTGGCCCCAATGGGTGCATTTGAGACAAGAGTGGATACAGAGTAATGTTCCGAAACCTTAGTGCGTCACCCTGGTGAGCTAGGTCTTTGCTTCCAGGAGAGATATCACTTGCTCCTGGCCCCAGTTGTGTCTACTGTGCCAGGGAGGGCAGGTCTCAACCCCGACCCTACACTGCCTGGATTGTTCCTGAGGTCCAGCTCCTCACCCAGCTCTATCTACCAGAGCATGGGGTTGCTCCAAGAAAGAGAAATATGCAGATTCCAGCTAAGGACAGAATCAGATGGCATGAAGGAAATAACAACGATGATGATGATGATGATGATGATGATGATGATGATAGCAGCCTGCACTTCTATTATACCCATTTTAGAGATGAGGAAACTAAGTTAAAAACAGAGGTTAGGGGCGGCTAGGTGGTATAGTAGGTAGAGCACTGGCTCTGGAGTCAGGAGTACCTGAGTTCAAATCTGACCTCAGACAATTAATAATTACCTAGTTGTGTGACCTTGGGCAAGCCACTTAACCCCACTGCCTTGCAAAAACTAAAAACCAACCTCCCCCCCAAACCAGAGGTTAAATGATTTGCCTAGGATCACAAAGCTAGTAAGTATCTGAGGTTAGATTTGAACTGAGGTTTACCTGACCCCTGGTTCAGCACTGTACTGACTGACATCCATTTATACCTGAATCTACTTTGTTCCTTTGTGAGTTGATCCTTCAGGACATATGATTGAGGAAGAGGCTTAGACAATGATGAAAATTAGGTTTGGCAATTATTTGCAGATTCTAATTAGCCAGGATCTGCTAATTTCCTCCTTTATAATAGCTGAGGTAATTACATATTGAGTTTCTGTATGATCCATAGAGGAGAAAAAGTAAATGAGATTTGAAGGAATTACAAGCAATCTCATTTTTCTTTCTCCCCTTTCTCCTCCATGGAGTGTTTTGCCCAATCATAGATAACAGGTTCTAAAATTAAGAGTTAGGTTTCTGGGACAACTGGGGTGTACAATGAACACTTGCCACTGGAGTAAGGAAACCTATGTATAAATTGTGCCTTTCCTCCTAAGCAGATGTGTATGACTGAGCAAATCACTAACTATTTCTCTTCATGTGAAGTGAGGTTGAACTTAAGATTATTTTTACATCTTGCAGTTGGGAGAAACAGCCTGGTATAATATATAAAATACTAGAATTGGAGTTGGGAAAAACTGGACCTAATTTTGACATTATTAGCTATGTAGTCTCTAGCAAAGTCACTGAACCTCTCAACTTCAATTTTTGTAAGAAAGGAAATTATAAGACCTGTACTAGATGCCTTGGCTGTGGTGAGGCTCTAATGAGTTAATACTTGTAAATGGCTTTGGGCAGATGAAAGCTCTAGTTTAATTATGTTTTCTATGACACAGGAATCTAGTTATAGCCTATGTCATATGGACAAAGAGATTTGCCAGGCTCTAAAGTGCTGAATTTTATTCTCTCCTCCTTAAATGAATTATCTCAAATTATATCTTACCATTATCCTCTAATGGTTTCAGGAATTAAGTGTAAATAGCGCTTCCCATTTCCCATCAGTCACACACTGCTTTTGGACTTCTTTCATCTTGCCTTCTTTCCCAGGGAACTATTTTTTTTAAAAATCTCACTATCCACAGCACTGAATCTGCTTGATCCTCACAGTACCCTCTAGTCTTCTGATTGGATCCTCTGACTGCAGCCAGGGATTTTCTGAAGATAATATTGTAAAGCATTTGTTTAAGTAAACTTTAAAGTGATATGTAAATAATGGCTTTTTTATTATTTTGCATGATCATCTGAAAAAGAAACTACACTCTGCCTATACAGGACCAAATCTAGTAATGTTTTCCTCTTCAATGAATTGGGCACAAACATTTATAGACTCAATGGGAAGAGCTTAAAAATTTTTACTAAATTTCTCTTTTTTTGCAGCTTTTAGGTCATGAAGGGTATTCTAAGATATACTGAAAGTTTAGCAATACAACTGAAAATGCACTCTACATATGTGCACTTTGGCTTCACTATCCTGGCAACAAGATCTGTTGTCCCATGAGGGTATTATTGACTTCAGCTTTGCCTCAGTAAATGCTTTCCTTTCAGGTCAATTAATCTTGACATTAAAATCAATGAAAATCAAAATCCACTTAATATTTATAGCCTCCTCAAAGGAAAAAAAATCACGTATACCAGTCTCAACAAAATCATCCAATGTAATTTTTGAAAGCTTCTCAGTGGATCTCATTAGCAAGGCAATCCAAGTGATCAGCATATGTAATAATATGATTGCTAAGCACTTATTTATAGCACTTTGTTTTGTAGTGCACTTTACATGTTAACTTTTCAATAACCTTATGAAGTAAGCCGTTATTATTATTATTATTATTATTATTATTATTATTATCCTCCTCATTTTATGAGAAAACTAAAATACAGAGAAATAAAGTGACTTGCCTAGCTAGTAAGTGTAAGACATAAGATATGTAACTCAGGTTTTCATGATTCTAAGTATACCTGCTATGCCACCTTAAGTCTGCTTTTAACTAGTCATTTGATAATCAGGTTATTCTAGAGGAAACTGTGGAAAAGTCAAAGAATTCCAACTACTGCTCATCACAAAAACAGCATTGAGGCAGCAAGGTGATGCTTAGATAGGAGGCTGGATCTGGAGTCAGGGAGACTTGAGTTCAAATCTAAGCTTCAGACATTTAACAGCTGTGTGACCCAAGGCAAGTCATTTAACCAGTCTCAGTTTCCACATTTAAAAATGGTGATAATAAAAGACCTATCTTACAGGATTGTTATCAAGATGAAATGAGGTAATATTTGTAAAGCACTGTGAAAACTTCATAAGCTTAAATTACATAAAAGCTACCTGTGTCATCACCACCACCACCACCACCACCAGGCATATGTTATTTCTCTGAACCAAGAATGAAAGAATTACTGGCATCATAAGCACTAAAAAAGAAGTTACTGTTAACATCCAATTAAAGGGCAGCATCAAAGGAGGCAAAATATGGAGTGTTGAAAAGCCCAGGTTTTTTTTTAAGTCAAATGACCTTGATTGAGGCTTGTATCTATAAATTATGCCACAACCCTGGGAAAGTTACTTGGTTTCTCTGAGGCTCAGTTACTTCACCTACAAAATAGCAGGAATGGCAGGTAGGCTAAGAAAACTTTAACATTCCATGATTGAAATTAAGAAGAGCCAGGTAGATATATTTGCTGATTAAGTTGTTTGTTGGAACTTAGGTAACCATATAATGTGGAAAGAGTGCTAGACTTGGAGTCAAGAGTCACAAACATTTAGTTCTGAGTCCTGGCCCTGCCACAAGCTTTGTGACACTGTACAAGTAACTTGACCTCTCAGGTGTGTTGTTCCACCAGTAGGTAGAGGACACTAGACCAATTATCTCTTCAGGTCACTTTCCACTTTAATACTGTGATTCCAGGTGCCTAGATCTCTGTACCATACTGCCCTTTCCAAGATGAGCCTCCTTAACTTCCTTCCTAAAAAATGGAAGCTGGGCTATAACAGAAATTTAAGAGAATAAGCTTTATAACAAAATCTGTCATGAGGGGCAGCATGGAAATGAGAATTAGTAAAGAATAAGGAATTTGGAAAATGTTTATAATGACTTCAAAGCTGCCTCAAATTTATGCTTTCCCTCACCCTACTCCTGAAATTCTGAGGTATGGAAATATGACTAAATACAAAGAACAAAAATTTGCATCCAGGCTCAACACATTTTTCTCTCTGAAATCAGAGACCTGCCAATTACCAGAAGCTCCGAAGTTCCTAACACATCCAATGTGAGGGACTGCATCCTTGAGTAGTGAACACCCAATTCTCGATGGATCCCAGAACATTCAATGCATGTCAGAATGCCCAGATTTGTAGAAAGCCAGGTAGGATCTGCCAGAAAAGAAGAACAAAGTTAATTACATAATGTAAGTAAGGAAGGAGTAGGAGTAGCTTGTGTACAAGGATCATGCTTATCTATCCCCTATACAGGTTACTTACTATGTAATTACTGAGCATAGTGTTCTTCAACTTTCAATCCCCAACATGTGTAGGCAACTCCAATTCAATTCATTAAAAAAATGTAGTAATCCCTTGGTATTTGCAGGATACTCTCCTAGATAGTTGGGGGGAATTTCACTATGCTTCTCAGATGTTTGCTAGACATGTGATTCTGGGCAAGTCATTTCATCTTGAGTTTCCTCATCTAAAAAATGAGGAAGTTGGTTCCGATGACCTTTAAGGTCCCTTTCAGATCTAAGTATGAATTTATGATTCTATGAACACAGAGCCAAAAATGAAAAGGATTTGCTGCCCTCAATGAGCTTTCATTCTCCTGAACTTATAAATAAATAGCAGCTAAAATTATACAATTATATATTTTTATGGGATTTTACTGTTTACAAAACATTTCCACATATACCAAATCTCACTTGAGTTATGTGGTATTCTTCCAACAAATCTGTAGTTATGGAGGTGGCATTATCTTTATTTTACAGATAAGAAAAGGAGGTGGAATGAGTTGCCCAGCATCACAAAAATAACTCCTTAACAGGGTCAAGACTTCAACTTTTCTCACTCCAAATGGTGTTCTTTCCAATGCAATAGACTAGCTCTCATATTTAATGAGGGGTACATTTCTTGATATTTCAATCTTATCCTGTAAACCCTTTTAAGGCAGACTACAATAGATGTGTGCATAAACACACCCATAACTATCTCAGACATTCTCTTTCCTCTCTGCACCATCCTTATGAGAAAGCATACCATGATCAGCAATAGGCAAAACACTTAATAATTACTTAGCTGTGTGGCCCTGGGCAAGCCACTTAACCCCATTTGCCTCACAAAAAAAAAAAAAAAGTGAATGAAGGAAATTCAATGAGATAATATAGCAAAGCCCTTTCTAAATGTTAAATTGATATATAAATATCAGTTATCACCAATTTGATCATCATTAGAATCATAATTATTTTTGTCACAGTTGCTCGCAAAGTTCACTTCCAATTTTTTAAAGTTTTATGATTCTGTGAATGTATTCAAAGAGCTCAACAGAGCCACTGAAAATATAAAGGGATGTTTGAGTTTATATTACCAGGTTTGCAAAAATAAAATAAAAATGGCAAAAGTCTCAAGTGCTTTTAAAAAAGTATATGACAATATAGTAACTTTTTTAGGAATATATCTACTTTATAAAGGAAGGAAGTATATGGGGAGGTGAGGAGATCTAAAAGCAACAACTCTTTCCAGATAGTCTAGTTTGCTAAATAGTGAATACTTTCCCTACTTTTGCATCCTAACAAAAAAGTATACACCAAAACAAAAATAAGGTGCCAGGCAAGCACAGGATTGAAAATCAAAGGACTGAGATACAAAACCTGCCCCTAATAGTACATGGATGATCTAAGTTGACTCAATGTCCTCACCCAAAATGAAGGGGTTGGCCTCTAAGATCTCTTCAAATTCTAAATCTATGATAATAAGACAATAGGGACTTCCCAGGAAAAGGATTTTAAAGTTTACTAATGATTCCTTCATTAATATACAATTGTATAGTCATAGATAATGGGCTTGAATCAGGGACCACAGAGGTCATCAAGTCCAATCCCCTACTTTTACAGATGAAGATAATGAGGCCTAGAAAGATTATGGGACTTGTTCAAGGGTCATACAAATAATTAGTAGTAAAAGAAAGGGCCCAAGATTCAAATCCAGATCCCTTTATTTCAATACCACACAGTTTCCAAGGCTCCCTGGGACCAGAAATATTCTAAAATTTTAGTAGACAGACCTCCTAAGATAAACATATTGGAAATTTTTTTTTAAAAGAATTCAGTTTATCATTCTTTTTTTAAAAAAAATTCTGAAAATACACCAAAAAAACTCTTTGTTATTTCTACAATACAATATAAAATAAGGGTTGTATTTGAAATGCTGACTCTAGTTTATATATATGTATAAAATTACTTACACACATAGTAAGTTACATTCAAACCTATTCTTTATGCATCCCATTTTTCTGACATGTTCTTTTGGTGCATTTTTTGAAAAGTGTCAATGGTCATCATTTGTTTTTTGGAGGGGGGAATACAACTATAGTAGATAGTCCCCTTTCCCCACCCAAATTCCAATTAATTTTTAAAAAATCTTTAAAATCAAATAAGCATAGTCATGTAGTATAACTATACTATCATATGGCATAACAGAAAGAGCATTGATCTGAGGTCAGAGGATCTGGATTTTAATATGATCACTGATAATTATGAAATAATAATAATTAACATTTATATAGCACTTTCTATATGTTGGCAATGTGTGCTAAGAACTTTACAATTATCTCATCTGATCCTTTCAATAATACTGGGAGGTGGGTACATTTGTGGGTTCAAGGTCTCATCCAGTTGACATCCTATACCACAAAGGACAGCACAACTCTCACATTCTATGATTCTCACTGTGTTCTCTTCTGCTGTCCTGGCTAATTAAATATTTCCCATCTTACACTGGGAAAGCGTAATCATGTGGTAAATAGGTATATTATGTCCATATAGGAATTGAACCACTAAGCTAAAATTAAAAGTATTTTATTTCCTTCCAAATTATATGTATTAACATAGCTTTGGGTAGCTGGGTACATTTCCCTTTTTTTTTTTTGCAAGGCAGTGGGGCTAAGAGACTTGCCCAAGGTCAAACAAGTAATTATTATGTGTCTGAGACTGGATTTGAACTCAGGTCCTCCTGACTCCAGGGCCGGTACTCTATCCACTGTGCCACCTGGATGCCCCCCAAATTACATGTAAAAACAATTTTTCAGCTTTTAAAAAATTGAATACCAGATTCTCTCCCCACCCCCTTCATTGAGAAAGCAAACAATTTGATATAGTTAATAGTTAAGGAAAACTTATTTCCCTATTAGTCAGGCTGTAAAAGAAAACATGGGCCAAAATAAAACCCAAGAAAAATAAAGTAGTAAAAGAATTCTTTGGTTTGTTAAAATGAAATTTTAAATCAACTATTAAGACAATTAAAACATAAATGGTTACCTGGTGCTCCACAGTCACAACAGACATCATTTCCAGTCATCCTCTGGATCTCTACTATTATTTCCTTTGTTAGCTCCTGGACAATGTTATTTTCTCCAGTGTTGTCATCACCTTTAAATGCATTATTTAAAGCTTCTTCTTTGCTATTCTGTAGCACAGACATCCATCTAAAACCAACGGTAAACGCTACATGTATTACAAGAACAATTTACAACCCCCTCATCAAACCTCCAAAATAGCCCTAAATAACTTACATTTGGCATTCCTGTTCATCTTCTGCTTGAAAGTGGTATGTTCTATCATCTGTGTAAGAGAGATTTCATATATTTCATAAATACTATATCCTTGGTTAATTACAGAAGAAAACAACTGATAATTAACCTTGAGAATAATTTTAGGTTTCTACTAGAAAATTAATTATTTGTTTAAAATTATATTTATTCATGTCCTTCAAATGTCTATCCTTGCCTAGTAATAACTGAACTTTTATAATGTAAATGAGCCAACTTGCCCTGTTTTTCCCTAAAGCCTATAGGCACTGCTTCCAAAGGCTCAAGCGATACACAAAGGAGGATCTTCACAAAAAATGAGTTTATGTTATGCCACTACCTGCCAAATAGCTTTGATTTTAAACTTCTATTTATGTAGTTAGCATAAAAAACTTTATTAAAAGTCTTGTTAACAATGTTGAAAGCAAAACAATATCGTAAGGTTTTTCTGATCTATTTTTTTTAAGTTATTATGAGAAAAATCACACTAGAGGAAATCAGAATTATAGGAACTGCCAAATCATTTTCACAGTTATAAGACAGTAGAATGATAATGCCTTATGCTTCAAAAAATGCAGAGGTCAACAGTATTTAAAAACATTGTGCAAATGAACTTTTATGGGGAAGGGGTGCTTTGTTAAAATTTTTTAAATAGCAAAATTTTTTTAAAAAAAATCTCATTTTGCTAAGACAGGGAGAGACAGAGATAAGGAGAGACAAAGAGAAAAAGAAAGAGTGAAGGAAGATTGGGAGAAGAAAAAGGGAGGCAGGGGAGACAGAGAAAGAGGGGAGAAAGAAAGAAAAAGGGGAGAGAAAGAGGGAAGAAGGGAGACACACACACACACACACACACACAGACACACAGAGACAGAAAGACAAACAAAGAGAGACAAAGTTAAATCCTAAAAATGAGGGGAGTGGAATGGTAGAGAAGAGGGGGTGGAAGGTAGTGGCAATAATGACCAACCAAGGAAAGTTGGTGGGCCCATCATGTTTTATATGTCTCAAATTATTTGCCCAAATGTTATCGTTATTCTTATATCTGCTCTTGGTGAGATTTTCTCATTCATAGATAAGGACACTGAATCATGAAGATAAAATGGCTAGGTTATATTAGAGCCAGATCTAGGATTCAGGTTTCCTGACTTTCTAATTCTACCACTCCAAGCTTCTGATATGCTGGTTTGACCTGGGGATTCCCCCTCACTCTACATCTTCATCATAAATTTTAAATAACTAAGAATAAGAATGAGCCAGTACTGAGTTAGGAAAACTTGAATTCAATCTACTGGCAACACACTAGCTATATGACTTTTAACCTATTGGTCACATAACCATCCAGTACCTCCATAACTGTCTAAGAGATGGTACAACAGATCAGATCTCTTTTGTACACTGTCTTTCCCTACTAAATTGTAAGTTCCTTTTGGCAAGGACTGTCTTTTTTTTTTTTTGCAGCCTCATTGCTTAGCACAGGACCTAGTACATAGTAGGCATTTATGAATGCTTAATGATTGATACATTGAACTATACAAACAGTGGAATATTCCTCACCAGGAATTCTCTATATCAATAAATTGAGAATTCTTGGCCAAAAAGGTTTTTAAAAAATAATTAAAAGGATTTATATTGCATAAGTATATTTGCAATTCAAACCAAGCAAAAATGAACCTTATTTTTCTGACCAATTGGTAGTTTCTGAATTTTCCTAAATCCTTTACAGGCTGGAAGAGATCTCAGTTACTGAGGTGTGCCTATATAACATTATTACATACCATGACAAAATAAGTCCATGAATACTTCAATACAACTGATTAGATTGGCAGACTGTACACTTTGGGAACCTGCACTAGAAGTCATCCATTGAGAGCTGACAAGTTTTCATTTCAAACTAGGCTTGTTATTTGAAGGGAAATCCACCATGAGGATGGTTAAAGGATTTCCTCCTCTACTCACCTTCCCTTGCCATCCCCCCACCCCCAAAAGATACAGAACTATGCAATTAAAAGGAATCAGGTATATGGCTACAAAAATGATCTAAAAGATTAGAAAATAAATTCCAATGAAGTGACTTGAAAAGGATGGGGTTATTTCCTGGGGATAAAAAGAGCTGTTTTTATTCTTTTTCACCACTTCCAAGCAGACAATGTCATATGCAGGAGACAGCTTTATGGCAGAAACTCAAAATACAGGCTCAATTAATGTTTAAATATTTCCTATGCATACCTCATAAGGATGAACACAGTCTATTGGTGGTACATGAGAATGAGGATAATGAAAATTAGCCGACCAAGAGCTGGAGAGCTAGGAGGGACAAGTGAGTCAGGTTCTACCTTTGATGTGAACTAGCTATGTGACCATGGTCAAATCATTTCTCTTTCCTGGGTCTTGGTTTCCACATATATTAAAAAACAGGCATTGAATTAGATGAGTTTTAAATTTCTTTCCAGTTCTATTAAGATTATGGGATCAGATCTTTTAGGAAAATAAGAATACTTCTGAAAGTAGGGGGTGTAGGGTGCAAGATAGTTACAAAAGAAATTCTATATTTAAATCTGGACCACCTCTCAAAGGTTTGAAGCATAGAGAAACATTCTTGTGAAAACAGGGGTTTTAAACCACTCTTCATAATCCAGAGCTCTTTCTACATTTCTGCTTTTTCTCACTGCATCATCTGGATCAGAATGGTAAAGTGGGAAAGGAAAGGAGCAATTTATAATGAAATGCCATGAAGAACAATTCCAAATTCCTCTGAGAATTTTAGCAAAGTAGGTCCAGCCTCCCATGAAGGTAAAATAAGAATTAAGATAAGATGGAATGGTTCTTTTGACTGATGTGGGTTTTTTCTTCTCCTTTTCTCTTTACTCTCATCATTCTCTTTTTAGAAGAATTGCAATGTGCCAGAAGGAGCATGGGGCCCAGAAGATCTTAGAATGGGAGAAATGCAAACAGATCTTGAAAGGCTAGAACACTGAGCCAAATCTAGTGAGATGAAATTTACTAGGGATAAATGTGAAGTCTTAAAACTTGGGTTCAGGGGCGGCTAGGTGGCACAGTGGATAGAGAACTGGCCCTGGAGTCAGGAGTACCTGAGTTCAAATTCGGCCTCAGACACTTAATAATTACCTAGCTGTGTGGCTTTGGGCAAGCCACTTAACCCCATTGCCTAGCAAAAACCTAAAAACAAA
This sequence comes from Macrotis lagotis, assembly GCF_037893015.1. Taxonomy (NCBI): domain Eukaryota; kingdom Metazoa; phylum Chordata; class Mammalia; order Peramelemorphia; family Peramelidae; genus Macrotis; species Macrotis lagotis. The sequence continues at coordinate 217,634,983 of NC_133658.1, read as the reverse complement.
CAAAAAAACAAAAACAAAATAAAAACCACTTGGGTTCAGAAAACCAATCTCAAAAATATAAGATGGGGAAGATATTACTAGAAAACAGTTCACATGAAAAAGACATGGAGGTTTTGTGGACTACAAATTTAGAATAAATCAACCACATTATACAATATCCAGAAAACTTGAAATCTCAGGCTACACTAAAAGAAGAATAGTATACAGATTTAGCAAAGTGATAATAATTCTACTGTACCTTTGCTCAGATCAAACAAACTACATTAATTAAAGGAGACCGAACTAGATCAGAAATTCATTTTTTTGGGGGGAGGGAGAATTTTGTGGGACAATGGGGGTTAAGTGACTTGCCCAAGGTCACACAGCTAGTAAGTATCAAGGGTCTAAGACTGAATTAGAACTCAGGTCTTCTCATTCCAGGACTAAAGCGCTGTCCACTGCACCATTTGACTACTCTTAAACCAGAAGTTCTTTTTTTTAAGATTAAAGATTTTATTTATTTTGAGTTTTATAATTTTCTCCCCAATCTTACTCCTCCCCCACAGAAAGCAATTTGTCAGTCTTTACATTGTTTCCATGTTGTACATTGATCCAAACTGAGTGTGAAGAGAGAGAAATCACATCCTTAAGGAAGAAACAAAGTATAAGAGATAACAAGATCAGACAATAAGATATCAGATTTTTTCCCCCTAAATTAAAGGTAAGAGTCCCTGGTCTTTGTTCAAACTCCACAGTTCTTTCTCTGGATACAGATGGTATTCTCCATTGCAGACAGCTCCAAATTGTCCCTGATTGTTGCACTGATGGAATGAGCAAGTTCATCAAGGTTGATCATCACCCCCATGTTGCTGTTAGGGTGTACAGTGTTTTTCTGGTTCTGCTCATCTCACTCAGCATCAGTTCATGCAAATCCCTCCAGGCTTCCCTGAATTCCCATCCCTCCTGCAAACCAGAGGTTCTTAACCAAGAATCTCTAAATTTATTTCATTTAAAAATATATTGACAACTGTATTTTGATACGATTGGTTTCTTTTATAAGTCTATATATTTCATGTATTGGAAAACATTCTCAAAAGTGGTTCAAAGACTTCCCCAGAGGAACAAAGATAAAGAACCTTTGAATACAGGGGCAGCTAGGTGGTGTGGTGAATAGAATGCTGGCCCTGGAGTCAGGAGGACCTGAGTTCAAATCCAATTACTAGCTATGTAATCTTGAGCAAGTCACTTAACCCCACTGTCTTGCAAAAACCAATTAAAAAAAAAGAAAAAGAACCTTTAGACTCAATGAATCTGTCTAAATCTTATAGCATTTTGCAAAGGATCTTAGATTATCTTTTAACCAAATCCTTTTTATTGATCAATAGCTCTCAAAGTATGGTCCAAAGATTCTCTTGGGAAATTCATGACATAATATTAGAACATTTTAATTTCTAATACAGTAATTCCACATAGATTATCCATATAAACAAACAAAAAAAGGATGTTTTCAGTTTTTAATAGTATGACAGGATTTTAAGGACAAAAAACTTGAGAACCTCTGCTCCAAATGAAGAGCAAGAAAAACTTGGGGATGGGGGGAGTGATAAAATACAGGACAAAGAGTTATAAGAGAAGCAACAAAAGAGTTGCACAAGTTACTAAGTTTAAATCTGGTCCAAGTTCCTTGAGAGGGAAAGTGATTTTTCCCTATCTCACTCATAATTTCTTACCTGTACCCATGCTTCCCATCATACCACTACATCTGTGCATAAAGATTTGTATAGTAGGCTGTCAAAAGGTTAACAAAAATCCTTTATGAACCTTCCTTCCCAATACCCAAGAAATCAAACTGTAATGATTAAAGCCAGGCAAGAAGGTCCTTCAGAAATAGTACAAAGGAGAAAAGACTTGGATGGGACAATCAAGACAGCATAAGGAGGGATTCTGGAAAAAGGAGGTAGAAACCAAACAAAGACCATATGTGCCCTGATCTGTAATGTTATCTTCACTTGGCTCTTATAAATGCTTTTAGTTCCCCCAAGACCATAACCATCATTTTTAAACATTTAAATTTGTGGGTTTTTTCGGGGAAATTATCAGTTGATATTACTTTGTTCATACATATGATCACAGGACCATAGATTTAAAGAAGGGAATCATGGATCATCCATATAGTCCAGAGCTACCAAATATTTCACAACTATGACTATAAATAGCAACTACAATACTCCTAAGTGTGACACAAACCAGATTACACACATACACAAAAAAACATAAAATTACTTCTTAAAACCACTTCAATATACAGAATGCAAGATATGTATAGATTTATGAGCCCCATTTCTAGCTGAGTTTGACACCTCTTATCTCATCCAACTCCCTCATTTGACAAATGAGGGTCTTGATGGGTCTATCAGAGCTGAGATTTAAATTCAAGCTTTATAGATTTGACCAGGGCTCTATGATTAATAGTAATTTAAGAATACTCTTTCACATGGCTGTTTATAATTTTAAATTCTTTTGAGAACTGTTTATTCATATCACATAACCATTTATACACTGATAACTATTTGAATTATATATTTGTTTTTGTTCCTTTTAGATTCCATGTCTGAGGCCCATATCATAAAGGCAAAAATGTTCCCCCTTTTATTAACTTCCTTTCTTATATTAGTTGCATCGATTGTATTCATAAAAATTCTTTTCAATTTCATGAAATTAAATTATTTTATCTTTTGACTCTATAACCTTGGTTTGGTTAGAGATGCTATTTATAGTCAGTCATGGTTGTGGAAAGTACCTAATTGGGTTTTAATTTTTGTATAATATGATCTTTAATGTCTGTTTAAAGGTTCTTGTGATAAATGTTATAAAATGTTAGTCTTATTCCTAATTTCAGTCAAACTATTTTTCAGTAGTTTTTGTTAAATAATTGCCTCTAGCATGGGAATTTAGAGAAGCCTTGAAGGATTTGCATGAACTGATGCTGAGTGAGGTGAGCAGAACCAGAAGGACATCATATACCCTTACAACTACATGGGGGTGATGATCAACCTTAATGAACTTGCTCATTTCATCAGAGCAACAATCAGGGCCAATTTTAGGGTATCTGTGATGGAGAATACCATCTATATCCAAAGAAAGAATTGTGGAGTTTAAACAAAGACCAAAGATTATTACCTTTAATTTAAATTTTTAAAAAGGTATCTTATATAATTTTGCTTTCTCTTATATATATTTTTTTCCTTAAGGATATGATCTCTCTCTCAACACATTCAGTTTTGATAGATGTATAGCACAGAAACACTGTAAAGATTGTCAGACTACCTTCTGTGGGGGTGGGGTAGGGGGAGGGAAGCGAGATTAGGAGAAAAGTTGTAAAACCCCCAAATAAATAATTAAATTAAAAAAAGTAATTGCCTCTAATCCTCTTTCAAGGGGAGACTTAAATCATGCTGATTTGGTTAAAGACAAGGAATTATTTATACTATTCTCCCCTAAATTCAGAACAATTTCTATAGATTCACTACTAGATTGAAGAAAGGACGCAATTGGTGTCATGAGAGAGCAGTTTCCACAAAGGTAAGATCACAGATCACTGAAATATTACACTACTATCACCTTCAGGGACAAGTACATGTTGATAAAACACATGGGCTGGTGAGTTGTCTGTGGTTATTTACAAATGTGACATTGTCACAGGTAGTTAACACAGGTGGCTACATTAATTTAGCACCCACAACAGATGAAACTTAGTACTGATTAAATAGCAACCACTTAGAATTGCAAGGGAAAGCTTTTATGTTGTGGTAGCTAGGTGGCATAGAGGATAGGGTACCAGGCCTGGAGTCAGGAAGACTCAGCTCCCTGTCTTCAATTACAGCTTCACATATTTACAAGCTATGTGACCCTGGGCAAATCAATTCAACCTGTTTGCTTCAGTGTGTTCATCTGTAAAATGAGTTGGAGGAGGAGGTGGCAAACCAGTCCAGTAAGCTTTGTCATGAAAACCCCCAATGGGATCATGAGGAGTTGGACATGACAGAACAACAAGAAGCTGTTACGTTGCTCAAAAAAAGGCGAATCCTGGAAGCAAATATCAAAAAAGGTCCCCCTCCCCAAACTCCCAATTCTTCCCTTCCCTCACGGATCTTAGAAAAACCTACGTGATATGAGGTCAAAACATTTTTTCTCTTCTGGATTTGTTTTCACTTGGCAGGTTAAGAGATTGAGCTTCGCAGGAGGACGGTTAGCCTAAGACAAAGAAAAGGGAAAATACAAAATAAAAATTTTTTAAATATCATGCATGCACTTAAAAAAGATTATTCTAATTTGTTACAATAATTCTTACAATAAATTATGTTACAAAAAATTTATTAAGCACCTTCTATATATAGGGCACCAAGTAGACATTAGAAGGACACAAAGTTTAGGTAGGACATGGTCTTAAGGATCTGCTAAGTCAAAGGCACAGGAGAGATATGTTCAGAGCATCTTTCTGTGGATTCCTCTCATCTAAAATCTGCATTCAAGGTAAAGGGTAAATAATTTTTTCTATATGGTTTATGCTTAACAGCAGATATGCCTATAATAGAATCTCTATCAGTAGTTTAGTGTAATCAATGTGTCTATTCCATTTAGGGAATTCAGCCATATCTGGCTGGGTTTGAAATGCTTTGCAGTTCAATTTTAGTGTCATTAAATCCTATACCCACTGATGGAGGAGAATGGCCACTGACTGACACAGAACTTCGGCTCCCTTTTCTGGCTAAATTAAAAATGCATATATAAATGTAAACACACTACTAACTCCCAGCAGGGAGAGAAAGCTGAAAAGTATGCCTCACAATAATTATTGCCTTCAGAGAGCACAAATGGCAGAGAAGTAATTTTCTCTTCTTGAAGTGATGACAGATAACAGATCCATACTTTGGGATACTAAAAAAGCTTTTGAAAGGTGTCTTTTAAAGCAAAGCACCTCTGTCATAGAAGTTTCAACAAAACACCCTTCATTCACACATCTACTCTTGTACATAAGCTATAGAATTAAAAAAAAGGAAGGTGCCAAAAATAGCTATTTTCTCCCCTTTTCATAAGGCATCATAATTAGTCCACTGGAATGGAGGACAGGCAAGGATTTACTTTTATTTAGAAAAAAGAAATATTTTAAAATAGCAAACAGGCTTAAGATTTCTTCCTAGGAAACAATTTTCTGCCCTTCACCCACCTTTCAGATTTGCTAAAGAGCTAAAGTAAATAATTTCCAAATTTTGCCAAGTTCAAATAGAAGATAACCTCAGGCCACCACACCCAACAAATGGAAGAAAATAAGAAAATTCTGTATAGCAGAATCCTGTTTATCTGGAATAACTGGTATTCTTTCAAGATATTTTAGCATCTTGAGTCCTGTGAGATCCTCCCCTCCTACATACAAATATATCACTATTCTTTATAAAATGACCCAGGAGAGTCTCCCCATAGCCTATGCTGTAGGTTCTCCAGAAGTAGTGGTGAGGACTACTTGTGTTGTCTCAGCTGGTTTCAACATTTCCTTTATTTTCTCTAAGGCAGGTTCCTAAAAAATATTAGGATATTGAGCTTGAAGGGCTTTAGGGTCCTATCCAGACAAACCTCTGCATTTTACCAGATGAGGAAGTTGATATTTGCCCTAAGATAATTGAGATTTATGTCTTCAGATTCCAACTTTTTTTTTTAAGTGTTCTGTAAACATTCTTTGTACCTTTAGGTATTATTATCTGGAGCGTCACTATGAAGATCTTTGAACTTCCTCATAATTCAGATAAACCAGATTCATGGTGTTTCTTTACAAGTCAATGTCTATCAACATCCATAAAAAATGAAGACACTGTTCTACAGTGAAGTGATCCCTACCCTACTGTTCAACATCATGATATTTTTTAGTATGTGTTTAGTATCTGTGAAAACTGTCCTTCCTAATACCTACTAGATTGCAGGACACTAAATGCTCATGGGGGTTCTGAATATATTAGACTGCTGCTAAACCAAAAGAGGTATATCATTTACACAGGTATTCCCCTCCTGTGGTGCAGCAGACAACTCATCTATGCCTCACATCCTCTCTGATGTGGGTTCATATTGTCTCATAAATCCTTTATTGATGACTCACCCAACATGCTGGGAGCAGCCTTCTTCTAGGACATCTAATATTTTATAGCTATCAGCACATCACTTAGGCTTCCCATCTGTTCTTATCCCTTGCTCAGTCCACCTTCTGAACATATCTCTTCTAGATAATCTGGTCTAAACAAATTCTTGCTTACAAATTATCTGGTAAACCTGTAATTTTGCTTCTTTGGAAATTGTGGTGTTTCATGAATTACTTCCACAGATCATTAGGAGAATGTTGATGTTAAAATATGAAATGTAATCTAAAAAGGACCTATGTTGGGAAAAGTAACGAGGGAATGGATGGTAGTACCTTATTAAATATGGACCAATTATGGATGGCTTCATTGGCTGGAAAAATGTTTTGACTATACATATGATGGTCATTGTATAAACTTTATACAATATAAAAATATTTGCATTTTAAAGTAATTTAATTTTAATTTAAAATAATTTAAATTTTAAATAGAATTTTCCATTAGCCACCGATACAATTACCAAACTATATTCTCCATCTTTTGGTTCACAAAATAATTTTTCACTCTTTATAGAAAAAATGCCTCATTAAATTAAATATTTAGTTTAAGAAAAATCATTTAAAAAATACTTCTGGACATAATTACAAACCCTGGTCAAAGAGCTCTCAATAAAGCTTAGTCCTAGTTAGGGAGTCTATTTATGTGATAAAACTAGTCATAAAGAATTAAAGCCCATGGGATTAGAATTAGGAAGAAGGATCATATATTAAAAAAAAAATAAAGCCAGTTATGCAAGGTAAGAGAATGTAAAGTTGATGAGCCTTTTTTTTTGTCTCTGATCATTAAGAATGTCTCATTATTACTAATATCACAGAAAAGGTCAGGCAGGAGAACACTGGTAATCTATACCTTTATAACTTACTTTTAAATCTCTCTCAGAATAAAACTCAAATTTCCTTTCACATTCTTCCTGAACCTACCACCAACTCAGTTCTGGAAATGAGCAATGAGAATTATTTGACCCTAGAGCAAAGTCATATGGTTACTATAAAAAAAGACTAAGCATCACTTCTTTTCAGCAAGGGGAAAACAGAATTATTAGGTTTAACCTACAGGGAACTCCAAATTTGAGCTTTAATATACACTGGTGGGCATCAGTATTCTTCAGCTAGTTAGAGAAGGTGAGGGAAACCAATTATTTAAGTCTAAGTTACTTGCCAGCTTATAAGAACCCCCCCCCAAAACATCACAAATATAGTTTTATTCCTTCTCTTAAATAACTGATTTGCAGCTGTGTCCCAGATCCTACTCCTGGGTACACTACTACCAGCTGCACTGGAAAACAGTCCTCTTTCCTGACTGTAAATTAATACATGAAGGAGATATCATATGTGCAATACACATAAACATACAAAAAAAGAACACCCAAACTCTAAAAGACACTCTTCCTTCCACAGCCCTGATCAACCTGATTCACCTCCTGCAACATCTGACTACCTAAGATCGCACACTGAGGAGGGAGGTGAGTTTGTGTTTTCCAGCAAACACAGGATGTTGAGGTAAATAGCACGTATGGGGAGAAAGAAAAAGAACTCAATGACTGTCAGATTATCCTCTGCACTTCTCCTGGCAAAGAAGGAGTCAGACAGATCTTATAATGAAGAAATTACAATCTGCATTCTCATCTTTGGCATGCCATAGCTGGTTCAATTTGTTCAATCCAGAAGCTGCTAGAGGCACAGCCAGAGCTCCCTACCAAACCTACAGAGGGGCCACGTGTTCACAGAGTAGGGGAATCCCTAGAGAGCATTTCCCCTCCAAAGACAAAGCACTGATTAAAATGCAAATTGTATGACAATCTGAGTTGTCGGCTTCCTACTGATTCAGGTTACATTTATGTGAGCAGCTAGCAACTGGGGCATCACAACAAAATTTTAAAAGAATTCAAACCATCTTCTGATGAAACTCAAGCAAAGGGCAATGATGTCTAAAAAGATCTCATGTACCTAGAAAAAGGAGACAATCAGTATATTCACACAATTCAGGACCTTGTTTTTACTTGAACTGTGAAAGGATAATCATTTATTAGCTTAATCTAAGATCCAGAGCTTTGATAATACCTTTCATAATTATAAGAAAATGCTGAATGAGCAAGAATCAACACTCTCCAAATAGGCATGAAATGAAAGTCTGTTGTTATTCTTTGATAGGCTCTTTGTAGAATTCAGTAGGTTTAAGTTCAAATAAACAGATACAAAAAGAAGTATAAACAGAACTCAAATGAATTCATTCCTTTAGTGTATTCTCAAATACCTTCTTATACACCTCTAGACACTGTCTACCACACAAAAACAACAGAAAATCCCTGCTTCTCTCCTATGTTCAAAATTGCCCACCTATACAGGATTTAATAGCAGAATTAGCTAGAGAAACCAAATAATGTTCTAATCTCTAGAGTTATTCTTCAGATGATGATGGGTCACCCTTTGTTCAAATCCTTCAATGAAAGGCTGGAATGCCATTTAGAAGGTATGCTATAGACAGGATTCTTGCTTGGGTAGATGTTGAATTACAAGGTTTCTGAGATCACTTCTCTGATATATATCTGGGAGAGTTGGAGACTGAACTAGTAAGTCAGAAAGCCAAGGAGCTGATTTGGGTTGGATATATATATTATTTGGTGCACCCAAGCTGATTACTCTGTAGTTAAGATTTCTAGAGTCCCAACAACTTGAAAGAAAATTTTAATCCCCTTCTCACCAAAGGGAGCACTTAGGAAATAAATAACCACAAGAAAAATTAGAAAAAAAAAAAGGGACAAAATCAAGGAATAAAGAAGAGTCCTCCCATGTTGAGAAAATTGTCATATATATCAGCTGAGAAACTTGTTAGGAAGAGAGGCAACTAAGCAGAAGCCTTCAAAGCAAAGAGTTTACGCAATCAAGGTCACTGATAACATCAACCAAGAAATGGTCATCTTGGCTCCTTCAGGATAATTTAGTTCGATGTGGTATTTCTAGAGTCCCCAGATAGGGACAAAAAACACACAACTTGAGGCTACCTCCATCTTCTAACCAGAATTTTAAAAAAAGGTGGTCTCTGCCACACATGGACTTCCTCAGAAAGTCTCCTTAAAATATCCTTAAGACAGTTCTGGAGCTGACTGAAGAACCTTGCTCTGGCTTCCATAACTGGGTTTCCTCCTTTGTAAGTCACCATGAAATACCACATGAAAACAGACATAAGGAGTAACATATTTCCCTTTCACTGTAAAAGGGAATGTAGTAGCTCAGATGTTGTCATACACTAAAGGGGGGGGCAAAAACTCAAAGAACCTTTCCCCCTCCAATACTGAAGTCCTCTCTTTTTTGTTCACCAGTTTGTGACTTAACTGGTATGGGGAACTCTCATTTGGGACACTCATTCTACCAAGGAAGATCTTTAAGTACTCTATGGCATCTAAGTGGCACAGTAGATGAGTGCTGGGTCTTAAGTTGGGAAGATTGGGGTTCAAATCTGGGGTCAGACACCTACTAGCTATATGGCTGGGCAAATCAGTTTGCCTCAGTTTCTCATCTATAAAATGGGAATGACAGAACCTACTTTGTAGGGTTGCTGTGAAGATCAAATGAAAGCATATTTGTAAAATGATTAGCATAGTTATACTAGGTCTATACTAGGCATTATATTAATGTTAGACTTTGTTACTATTATTGCAATTACTCTGCTTATTCATCTCAGAGAGCTATCTAGAACACCGAGCAGTTTAGTGATTTATCCAGGGATATATAGCTAGTAAGATTCAAAGACAAGGCTTGGATGCACATCTTCCTGATTCTGAAGTCAATTCTCTATCCTTTATACCATGTTGTCCCTTCAGTTTTATCACTCTAAAAAAAATAAGTAATGTAAGATTAATTGCCCTCCTCACCCCCTGCCCCAGCACATTTCAGTCCTATAAATACACATATGCTTATATGAGAGAACATAATTTTTTTCTGGTGGGGAAGTACTTACAGTACCATGAGATATTGTCAGAAAACCATTTTTAACTGAGCATTTCCTTTTTTGCCATACTTTTCTGATCCTGTTTTAAAAAAAAAAAACCAGCATAAAAAGTCTCAAATTTAATACAAAATGCAAAAATCACAAAAACTATTCTTACAAAATATTTGACTCACCCATCACTTTTTTTATAGAGATTACCATTTCGTTCAGTCCCATGTTCTTTATTTCCCTGAGGCTGGTGTAAACTATAGGTTGTACTTTGCCGAATTTGTGAGTCCTAAAGAATGGTGGAAAAAATCATTGATTAATAGGTAACTAAAAACAAAAGAAACCTCAGATATCATGTATTGCAACCCCTTCAACAATTTTAATCCTTGCCCAATTATTTATTTTTAATTGGATAGATTCCCTTTCTACAAAAGCAAATAACTTTTCCCTCTTACCCCATGAAACACCAATTTAGACCAAAGATATTTCATTTCATATTTTTTTTAAAAAGTAAAAGAAGATGGCAGTTCATTCTGAGATAGAACAAAATTTCATTAGGCTTCCATCTCCCCCATCGTTGCCCCATTATGAGTAAAGAGTCCCCAAAATCAATAGTATTCAAGGTAAAGTTAGATGACTGATCAAGTACATTTTAATAATGCTGAAGTTCTATCCACAAGGTAAATGGAGAATCGGGGGCAAGGAATTTCACTTTAAACTAGAAATCAAACTCAGATTTCATGTTTCATTTAATTGAATACAGTCAAGATTTAGAAGGGCTTCTTTGGGGAGTGGGGCAGGCAATCAGTTTGGGAGGAATACAAGGTCAGTCAGATGAGAACACATTACATAAATTTGTAGTGACTCTAGTCAGCATAATTAAGTAATTTCTTCCAGTTTCTGTACTGCTAATAATTCAGCATCAATTAAGAGAGCTCACTAAAAATATTATGCTTGAGTTCCTCAAATCACTTTTATAGATATAGTTGATAAAGGCATGGCTAGACAATGTGAGGAAAATACATGTAGGTTTTATTAGCTTGTAAGATCAGTATGAATTAACAATGTTAACTGGTCAACTAGATAAGAAAACTAAGAAAAAAACAAACAGATTTGAAATACAACTGAAGGTCTCTTTATGGGCTATATTCAATTCACTTTCTCAAGTATAAATTAGCATAATATATACCCAAAGGCACCAAGTAGAGGAGGGAACAGAATGACACTGGGCTAGTAACAGAAGATAAGTTCTGGAGATGAATTTTGAAAATGAAAAGAGATTAAAAGGAAGGAGAACAGAGGACATTCTGAAGATGACTATTAAATGTGTGGTGCACAGAGGAAATATGAAGAAGCTGTTGTTAGGAATATGAATCTAAACGGAGGCCACAGAAGGAAGTGATAAGGAATTAGATGAATGGCAAAAATAAGTAAATTGACAAAGTCCTGGATGGCAGGCTGAGATTGGATTTAATCCAAAAGTACTAAGGCATCATTGTTTGTTTTGAAACAAGCTAGTGTCTAATAAATATGCTGGCTGCTGTGTAGAGGGCAGACTTGAGTGGGAAGAGATAAGTATGAAAAGTAGGGAAGTGGCCCCTACAAAGCTTAAAGAAGTTGTGTTGAAATAATTGGCAGAATTTGGCAATTCTACAGAATTTTCACCTCTTGTATCCCTTGCTCACCCCCCCTTCTTTCTTATTACTCCATACCAAACCCCAAACCAATGACTTTTTCATTCTCCACCTCCCAAGTCCTACTCCCATGCTGATAAATGGAACTGAAGAAACCACTAAATTCTGCAAATTTATGTCATCTACTTTCAACTGGAACACTCTGCAGCAGACTTCACATTCTATTCCTCCAAAAATGACTGCCTGTACTACTCAAAGCAGCTCAAGTTTTTCCTAGGACTTCTTTCCCCTTTTCCCTCAGTCAAAAAACCTACATCATCCTTCACTAGGAATGTGTGAGGCCATTCCTGAGAACTCCATTTCTCCCCTCCACCAAATCTCACATCATTCATATCCCCTCCCCCTCTAACTCCTTCCTCACAACTACCTCCAATGAAGCAGTCTTTCTCTTTACCAAAGCTGAGCCCTCTATATACACTTTTTTTTCCCCTCCATACACTCTTGATCTCATCCCCTCCCACTATCTAGCAGATTGGCCCTTGCTAGGATCCCTTTTTCTTCTCTTCTTCCAGATTCATCTTTTCTTAACTCCCGCAAACTGGGTACAGGCCTTGACCACCTTGCCCTTAGACTGTTACAATAGCTTCTGGTTAGCATTCTTCCCTCAAGTCTCTCCCCCAATCTCATCCATTATTTATTCAGTTAACAAAGTGATTTCCCTAAATCCTAGGTCTGACCCCCTGTCCTCTGGCATTAAGGCTCTTTATGACCTGACCATTTCTACCTTGCCAGAATTCTTAATACTTTTTTTCTATATAAGTTCTGGAGCTAACATTGGTCTAGTCTACCTGCTGCTCCTCATCCAAATCTCCTTTTCTTGGCATCATGGCAACAAGTTGTTATCTATGTCTGAAATCATTTCTTCCCTCATCCCCAAAATTGTTTTTTTTTTAATTTTGAATTTTTTTTACCATTTCCTCCCAATCTTGCTTCCCTCCCCTCACCCTCACAGAAGGCAGTCTACTAGGTCTTTACATGGTTTCCATGGTATACACTGATCTAAGTTGAATGTGATGAGATAGAAATCATATCCCTAAGGAAGAAAATAAAGTACTGTGCCTGATTGTTGCACTAATGGAATGGGCAAGTCCATCAAGGATGGTCATCACCCCCATGTTATTGCCAGGGTGTACAATGTTCCTCCTCTGGTTCTGCTCATCTTGCTCAGCATCAGTCCATGCAAATCTTTCTGGGCTTCCCTGAATTCCCATCCCTCCTGGTTTCTAATAGAACAATAGTGTTCCATCACATAAAATATACCAGTTTGTTAAGCCATTCCCCAATTGAAGGACATTCACTTAATTTTCAATTCTTTGCACCACAAACAGGGCTGCTGTGAATATTTTTGTATGTGATTTTTTTAGTACATTACTAAAATATTCTTGTTTAAGAGTAAACATAATACCCCTCCCCCCAAAAATATAGAACCTCATGAGAAATAAAGGAAAGGGAAAAAATGTGTTTCAGTCTGTGTTTTGATACCATCAGCTCTGTCTCAGGTGGATCACATTCTTTATGATAAGTCTGTCATAAAAGCTACTTCCATATTTTTGCACTGTTGCTTTTGCTGATTGCAATTCCCTTCATCCATTCCTCTGCACTACCATATATTACATTTTTCTCTCTCCTTTCACTCTGTCCCTCTTCTAAAATGACTGAGTAGCACAGTGGACTGATCACTGGCCCTGGGGCCAAGAGACCCCGAGCCACATACCACCCCTGAGACTCAGCAACCACCTGGCCTTATGGTCCCAGATAGGCCACCCAATCCCAGCCCCTTGCAAGAAGTAAAAAAGAAAATGTGTTATATCTGACTGTTCTCTCCTATGATCTACTCTCTCCTCTATCACCCACATCCTCCCTTCCCCTTTTCCCCTTCTTTCCTTTTTAGTCTAGATGTCTATTCCCTACTGTGTATGCAGTTTCCTCTTTGAGCCATTTCTGATAATCCCCCAAATTCTTAAGTTGCCTTGGATTCATTCAAAATAAGTTCAGATTCTATTTTCTCCAGGAGGCCTTTTAGATTTACCCAGAATATCAGAAGGGTGGTAGTACTGGTGTAGACAGTAACAACTTACGCTTTTAATTTTAATTCTTTCTAGATTAGACATGTAATTTCATTGGTGCAAGAAATTTCTAGCGTCTACTAGTGCAGATCTGCCCCTACATTGTAAATCAGACCCTGAGAAAATAGTTTTGACTACTGATTAAATGACAGGTCTATGGATGTACATTCAGTGTGGTTCACAGGCAAGACTAGAACCTAGGTCTACCAGGTTCAAGGTCAGCTTCCTAACCATTACACTAGGCAGCCTCTTATTAGCTTATATTTCAATACCATTTATAGAATATATTTCACATGCCAACCCAATCAGATAAAATAAATATTACTCCATTACCCTAGGAGAAATAATTATTAACTAACCCAATTTTAATATTGGGGAGATTCAGGACTTTTCCCCTCTATTTCCTATAATGACACTGTATTTAACATTCTCTTCAGTCTTGTTCAGATCCCACTTAATTGGGGAAGCCCATAATATTCCTCTCAGGCTTGGGCCGGGGGTGGGAGTGGGGGAGTTGGGATAGATTCTTTGTCTAGATTGTCTGAGGCTGGGGGTGGTCTGGAAGTAATAGTGGCATAATCAATGTCATGGTTCCACTGCTGCATTAGAAAAGACTCACCTCTCTTTAAAATATTAATTCTTTTCGTTAATTGTTAACAATCTGGGTAATGGGAATACCCACTATTCAAAGGGCCTCTAAGCATCAAGAGGCCACCTCTATCCATTTTTGGTTTACAAGAGAAAGCCAAATTGACCATGATTTTATTCATTTATTCACTACTCAAAATTAATAAAATGACTAATTACCCAGAAATGATTTCTCTTGAATTTTTCCTACATCACAATACTAATGAGAAAACACTGAGACTATAACTTGCCAAAAATCACAGAATTATAAATTGTCAGAGGGGGGGATTTAATTACAGTTCTCCTGGCTCTGAGGCCAGCATTGTGAGAGGTAGCTGAGCAGTATAGAGCAGAAACAAGATAAGCTCAAGTTCTGATATGTTAAAGTTGCAAAACATTACACATAGGCATGCAGATAAAGATACATTAAATGTACCTGGAGATGAAGGACAAATGGACCCTGAATATTGCCCTAAACAGATTTTTAAAAAATATTCTTTGATTCAATACAAGTAAAGTCCTATAATCTTCTGGATATTGTTCAATCTCAGCAAGAATCTCCAGCACTATGAACTGATGCTGAGTGAGATGAGCAGAACCAGAAAAACACTGTACACCCTAACAGCAACATGGGAGTGATGTTCAACCTTGAAGGACTTGCTCATTCCATCAGTGCAACAATCAGGAATAATTTTGGGCTGTCTGCAAAGGAGAGTGCCATCTGTATCCAGATAAGGAGCTGTGGAGTTTGAACAAAGTGCAAGGACTATTCCCCTTAATTTAGGAAAAAAAAAAAAAACCAGATATCTTATTGTCTGATCTTGTTACCTCTTAGACTTCTCTTTAAGGATATGATTTCTCTCTCATCACACTCAATTTGGATCAAGGTACAACATGGAAACAAAGTAAAGACTGACAGAGTGCTTTCTGTGGGGGGGTGGGGGAGGGAAGCAAGATTGGGGGAAAATTGTAAAACTCAAATAATATCTTTAATAAAAATAAATTAAAAGAAAAGAATCTCCAGCACTGAATCTAGAAAATATGCCAATACCACTACAGAGAACAAGCAAAATGAAAAGTCTTCTCTTCATCTTAGAATTTAAATTGTGCTGAGGAAATAATTATCCTAGACATAAAGTCAGTGAATTTATCATCTGATGACAGTCTGAATAAGGAGAATCTTCTCCATTTCTATGAAAAGCTTATTTAGTAGCTATGTTTCTAAGAGGACAAACCTACTTCTAAAGAAATAGGTTTGGTCCCTGCTCTCTGATACCCACCATCTCTGAAACTGAAAATTAGGACATGTCCTATCAAGTACCACTGGGAATAAGTATACTGGAAAAGGGTATGGAAAAATGATGCTCACCTAAATGAATTCCTGAGAATGTCTAAGAATAAACCTGTCAAAAGGATAAATCAAAGATCCGAAAAGTGAGTCTACTGATTTAATAAAAACCCACACAAAAATAAGTGGCGATATTCCATGGCCCAGCCTTGCTAAATGTGTACATGCTAAAGATATTAACTGATACCACTTATAGACCTTCTGATAGGTCTAAAAAAAACTTCATCTCAGAATGGTGATCCCTAAGGACAAGAACTAAGGAGGAAATCAAAATAATTTTTTTCTATTTTAAATCTTACATTTATTGAATCAGTTAAAAAGTAAGCCACTAAGCTAACTGTGGGGGGTACAAATAAAGTCTCTGCTCTCAGAGAGTTCCAAAGGGGTGATAACTTATAAATAATTACACTGAATGAGGCCAACGTATCCTTTTAAATTTTAATTGCTTTAAGTAGAGCATCATTTTTTTTTAATCCCACAAAACTCTCAACCTACCTTTCTCCTGATTATTCCTGCTGAAGGGGTCTATTCTAACCTGGAGACATACCAATATTATCTTCTTTTCCACATGATAAAATAAATTGTCACATACTTTCCTTCCCATATTTTTCTATATAAATATTCCACTCTTTCATAAGACTCAAAAATAATTTCCTGACTGACAATTACAGGAAATAGAATCATGAAACAAGGCAACAGTCTCTTTATTCATGGAATCGAGTAATCTGCTATGGTCAAAGTTGTCTTGAGCTCTTCACTGTCTTCATTTATTTTTCCCCCAAACAAATCAGAATCATGCAGTGATAAACTTTGAATAAATCAAGAGACTGGTCACCAGAAGATGAAAAACTTTTAAGTTGAAAGCAGGGGTTCTTAACCTTTTTGTGTTATGGACCCCTTTAGTAGTCTGGTGATGCATAAAATAAAATTCTTAGGATTACAAATTTTATTAAAATAGTTATCTTTATAAACAAAGTTATAGACTCCAGTTTAAAAACCCTTAGATTTTACAGGATTTTAGTCGAAATAGCATCTTACTATATAAAAATGTTAGGGATTTTTAAAGCACCTCAGTAGGATCTGATAATATTCTATAAATACTGCCAAGGCAAGACACTTTAATATCATAGATTTTGAAACCGAAAAGGATTTTCGAAGTCAGAAGACTCAATCCCATTATTTTTACTAAGAATGCATGGTTATCAGGGGCAGCTAGGTGTCACAGTGGATAGAGTACCAGTCCTGGAGTCAGGAGTACTTGAGTTCAAATCTGACCTCAGACACTTAATAATTACCTAGCTGTGTGGCCTTGGGCAAGCCACTTAACCCCATTGCCTTGCAAAAAAAATAAAAAAAAAAGACTGCATGGTTATCCAACTTGCAGATGATACATAGATGAGGAGAACTAACACAATGGATGACAATTAAAAATCACCTAGAGAGGATAGAGCAATTAGGGCAAATGAAATAAGACCAACTGCAACAGGGATAAATATTTTCCTCCTTATTGACACCATTTTCTTTGCCTAGTCCAGTAGCTCTTTATCTTTTTTGTGTGGGTCATGGATCTTTTGACAGTCTGGTGATGCCTAGTGAGTCCTTCTCTAAATAATGTTTTTACATGCATAAAATGAAATGCACTATATGAAGAAGGAAACCGATTATATTGAAAAAGTTTTAAAAAAGTTTTCTAAGAAGGCAGTTTTTGAACTCTAGGGATTTCTGTGGGTAGTGGAATCATACTACAAAGGGAGAATAAAAAAACTGGCAACTTATCTCGTAGATTTTTTTTTGAGGTGAAGGGGGGGATACTATTTTCTTGACTCCCCCTTGGACTTGTCTAACTGTGACATCCCCCTTCTTTGTCTAGGGCTTTGTCCTGTTCCCCTTTTCACACTGTACTTCCTTAATTGGTGACCTTATCAGTTCTTAAGGGTTTAATTACTGTGTTTATGTAGATAAGCCCTAGGTTACCAGTCTTAGTCTCTTTCCTAAATTCCAGTCCCACAAATTCTAATTATCTGGAGGACATTTCAACCTTGATGTCAAATTTTATTTAAGGCAATGGGGTTAAGTGACTTGCCTGAAGTCACACAGCTAGGCAATTAAGTACATGAGGGTGGATTTGAACTCAAGTTCTCCTGACTCCAGAACCAGTGCTCTTATCCACTGTACCACCTAGCTGCCCTCAACCTTGATGTCTTATAGGAATCTCAAATTCAAAATGTTTGGACTCTTGCCTATCCCATCATTGTCACCCTATCACCTCTGCCCTGGACCCACAGCTTCCTTATTGGCTCCATGTGACTTGGGTTTTCCCCATTGTAACCCATCTTCCACTCAAAATGATTTTTGTATTAAACTTCATCAATTTCCTATTGTCTCCAATATCAAGTAGAAAGTCCTCTGATCAACATTTAGAGGTCTTTGTGCTCTAATTCAAGGTCAGGGTTATCAATTATGGCTGTATGTCAAGTATAGTCTTATTCAATCTGTTTTAAACCATCCAAACAAAGATGGGGTGAAATAGGGAAATAACAAAAGAAATAAGGAAATAAATAATAACAATGCAAGCTAAGTTTACACTGTGATTAGAGATGAGAGAAATGGGAAAACAACTTGCTAGTCAGGAAGCTCATTCTAAAATCTGTAACATTTATTTTCAATTAGGTCACTGAAAAGTAATTCGAGGTACAATTTTTCAAAACTACCAATCCCAACAACGGTGGGATTTTTTCAATATATTAAGTAGTCAGTTGGAGAAGGAGGAAGACAGGTGTAGTAAGAAATATTTGACTACCTATGTGCTCACTGGGGCAGATGGAGAAGTGGGGAAATTTAAAAATAAACATGGAAGATAGGGTGAATATGCTGGTAAATTTTTTTTGCTTCTCTGTAAAGCTGGAAATAGTAAGCAATGTGAAAACAGTCCCATGCTCCCAAACCTCCTAACAGTATTCAAACAAAGCAAACACAGACCCTGCACTGTGCCCAGAGGGCTGACAAACCTTTGAGTTGGCTGTTTTGATTGTTTTTTTTTTTTAACTTGATGCTTTTCTTAGCTGTGCTCCGTCTTCCATGCAAAAACAAAAGCTTCTCTCCTAATAACTCAGTGAACAGCCACTCTGGGATGCTAGAGGCGTCTTTCCTGGCCTCAACATTTAATTTTCGATGTACATTTTTGTTTTCATTTTTCCCAGATCTCAAATTCTTTTGCTTTTTTTCCATTTCCCTCTGATGTTTGGAATTGTCACAGCACGTATTTTTTAGGTTGTGAGGAAACCACTCTGGGTATGTGTGTGCATGTATTTTGACATTTCCACAACCATGTTACTATATGTATTGCTCTATACTATGGTCTGGGAGAAGACGATGCAAGGATGAATTAAGACACAACCGTCATCAAGGAATTTATAATCTAATAGGAGCAATGAAACATGGATGGAGATAAGTAAAATAACAATAACTAACATTTATATAGAGTTTGAAGGTATATAAAGTGCTTTAATATGCTATATTAAAGATACTGCTATATTAAAAATATGCTATATATGAGAAGGTTAGGATTAGTGCTAGGGCTTGAAAGATGAGGAATTCAACAGGCTTTGATAGAGGTAGAAAATATAGGAATACAGAATGTAATGAGCAAAATGCAAAGAAAAGAAAGTCTAAATTATGCTTAGAAAACGGAAAATATACTGTTCAATCTGCCCAGAACAGGTGTTAAGGGTCACTAAATCATACTTAAGGATCCATGGGGACAGCTTATTAATGTAGCTTTCAAATGTATTATAATTTATATTTTATTGCATTTTTAGTTATCTGGTTAAAATTTTTCAATTACACTTCAATTTACTTCAGGCCATACTTTAGAGAATACATGGCTGACATCTCTGGCCTGGAGCCAGGGTGGAAAGTGTGAGGTGATACTGCAAAGGTAGGTTTTGGGTCAGGTTGTAAAGGGCATTAAATGTCAAACTGAGGTTGGGCTTTATTTGGCAGGCGATGAGGAAACTGAGGAAACTTTTTGAACAAGGAGGTAACCTAATGAAAACTATTTTATAATTGTTTAAGTTTATAACAGTTTAGCTTGCTATGGGAGCACTATGAATGATAAGGTTAGAAAGGGAGCTGGTAGGTAGTACACAAACTAGGAGACTACCAATAATTTAGACACAAGGAGGTAAAGAGCCTAATTTGGGAAAGAATGCAGAAGGGAAGTGCTCCCAAATTAAAAAAGAAACCAATACTCATAGCTGACTCTCACACAAGCAGTGTGAAGGAGACAGTACACACATAAATAAATGGGAGCAGAATGTGACATAGTTGCTGAAACCATTCATGAACTATCAGGATGTAGGACACAAGGCCTAGAAGGCAAAACCATAAGATCTGTGTCCCTGAAGTCCAATCTCCTTGTATGATGCTCCACAGAGGGCCCCAAAGTACTAACATACTGAACCAAACAAGACTCTCTTTTCAATAGTCACTGAAAATAACTCACAGAGGAATTTGCTCTGTAGAAAGACTGATCACCAGGACAAAAATACACATTAACTCATTCACAAAAATACAGTTCTTCCTGTGAATGTTTACGACAGCTTCTCAGTGTACTGAAACCAGGAAAATACACATTTCCATACACAATGGACAAAAAAATCCAGGAAATTTCACTAAGTAGCTAAACCAAGGAACTGGATTTAATTTATTTCCAACATCAGAAGGAAAATGGCAGTGTTCCAGACTGCATTTTGAATATGCAACTTAAAACGACAAATTATGAGCTCTGGAAGCTCCTAGTGGCAAAAGGGACATTAATTTCACTGTTTATGGTGAAGTGGGAGTACCCAGAGTCTCTGTCTTCTATTCAAGATTATGTGGATATAAAAGGAAATAAAGGGTCACAAATTTAAGCTGCTTCCACACCCAGGGAAAATCCAGTTTCTTGATGTTCAAGCAAGGAACATGCAAAATACTTCAATTTAATAGAATTCTAAACTACTTACTCTCCTAGACTTCGGTCACAAAAGGCAAATGCATTTTCAGGAGAAAAAATAACAATATTCAGTTATAAGACAAGAATATAATAATAAAATCTTTATACTGGGCTTTATGTTACTACTAAATTACTAACATATTAACATGAACCTATTTCCTAAAATCTATTAGGCACAGGTTAAAATATTTTATATAGTTCGAAACAAATATATAAAGCTAAAAAGCAGTATATTCTTGGAAAGGTGATAGCTTAACACTGCACTAGATTTTATTACAAAAACTGTCTGCAAAAATATCTTAAAAAGTCAAGTCTAACTAGTCCAAGTCCTGAGTGCTGGTTATATTAACAATCAGTGATATCACTTTTTATAGGAAATAATAGCTGGGAGGCACCTTAGAATGAAGCCCTCATTTGACAGATAAGAAAAATAAAACTTAGAAAAACAGTGACTTGTCTAAGTTTAATGTTAATTCTAAAAAGCCAAACTTTAAGTTTAATATTCTATCATACTATGACATACCTTCCCTAAATGTATTATTTGGAGAGACTTTAGGTTTTCAGCCATTCTGATTTATGGCTTGGAAGACATGACTTTTTTAAAACCCCTTTTTAATTTATGGACCTATATTCTTATGTATATAAGGAGTCAAAAAGATGAAAATATTAATATTTTAGCTCAGAAAATAATGTCTTTTCCTGTGCGACATAGAACAATTATAGAAATGCAGAGCCACCAAGAATAATTCTTGGGTCCACTGCCCATGCAGCTGATCTACAGAGATTTACAAGGTACTACTAGAGCCATGAACACAGATGGGAAATAGACAACTCTTACTGACTTTTTTCACACTGGGTTGAGATATAAAGTGAAAGAACAATCCAGTAATTTTGGTATAGTGTAGCCAAAGGATTGGGGTGCTAATAATCAGGACCTTAAAAAATAGCAATATAATTGCTTCTATAAGAGTTATGGGCTGGTAGAGCTAAAAGGTGGCACTTACTCATTCCAACCTCTTCCAATTTACAGGTGAGGAAACTGAGGTATCAAGAGAGTAAAGTACCAAGAACACTTCGGTAATAAATAAGAGAACAAGGATGTGAAACCAGGTTCATGACCCCAAGAACAGTGATCTTTTCACAATTATACCACTTTATTACTCAAAGCTATTTAGAAATAAACCAAAAGAACCATAGATCCTACAAAATTAAATCTCCTCACCTCTTTTTGTTCAACCTGGAGTGCTGATTTTAAAATATCTCGTAGCTGTATTAATTGCTTCCTTTCTTCATCCTGGGCCTGTTTGATCTAAGTTACATGAAAAAAAACAAAACATGGAAAAAGGAAAACCTATATTAAAAACAAAGAAAGCAAAACAACGATAAGGTAATATGTAGGAATATGAAGGAATTGACACCCACATTAAGTGGTGTTAGAAGAAAATTGCTCAACACAAGTAGCATAGTTTTGAAACTGTTGAATTTATGATATATTTTGAGAAAAAAGTAAGCTGTATGGAATAGAAATATATAATTTCATGTTATCACCTTTTTATGTTCTACTTTATATAAAGAATTGCTTTTTTTTTTTTACTTCTGTTCAATCCAGAATGACATAAAAATAAATTAAGGGGGTTTCTGATAGAATAATATGGAAATTCAATACAGAGTAATAACATTTTGAGTAAAAATATTTCTTTAATTATAAAAATCATTTAAATACAAGTGTGGGAGGTCACATCTTACTATGTGAAGATCCGTTGAAAGAGTTTCAATTGAGGGTTTGAGGGTTTCAACAGCTTTCAATCCATCCTGGAAGAAACTTGAAAAAGAAAAGACCAATTCACAAGGGAAAAGACAATGTAGCAACATTTTCAAGGCTAATACAGAAAGGAGAAAAAAGCTACTTTAAGGAAAGGGACTGAGGTTCCTATAATTACAAAGAAATTAAAAAAAGATGAAAAAGATCTCAAACTTTTGAGCAAATGAGAATTGGGTGGCACTTGCAAAATTAGGTTAGGCAAACAAAATCTCTTTTTCTGATTCTAAGGAACTACATTAAACTTGAAGAAAAAAATGGTCAATGGATTTTGTTATAATTATTTTTGGTACCATCTAAAAGTTCTTCTTTGTCTGCAAAATACAATGGGAAATATGACTCTATGGAAAAAAGTGGTTGTGAAGGATTATTAACTAAAGGTTTCTGGTTGATTGATCTCCTGACATGAAAGAACCCAAACCTAAAAACAAAGTAAAAGGAAAAAGAACGGGGAGATGGGGGGAAGGTGATAAAGGGGGGAAGGGAGAGGGAGGATATAAACTAAAGAGACTTACTGGAAGACAGTAGACTATATTGATAAGAAGCGAGGATGAGTAAAAAAAAATGAAAACCAGTGAAGAATAGAGATATACTACTAGCCATAGAGCTGAAGGAATACCAAGATGAGCCAAAGGAATTAGAAAACTCAGTTTCAGAAAATAATCAAATGTCCAAGTACATTAATCATTTTAACCCCCCCCCCCCACCAGAAATGATGTTCATAAGTTTAGCACTAAAATTGCTCATGGAAAACAAAGGAAAACACCTAGAAGGACTAAGTTATCAAAAATAACATGAAGTTCTCTCCATTAATGTCCTCTTTTCATGGTAGGGAGGTAACTCTTAGTTCTCTAAGATGGTATACACATTCTAACATGTTCTACATCAACACAAAAGAGTACCATCTTGGGTATGGACTAGCATGTGAATAGTCAGAGGAAAAGCCTTGCTTAGTGCACATAGGTTCATTTATAGGTTAATTCCAGGGTAATGAATTTTGGTTACACCAACGTAAAGACCATCTACTAAGGAAGAGATGGATGTACTCACTGGAAGCAGTCTTCAAGAGTAAGCAAAATCATAGATCCTTGAAATAGTACAGTATTTAAGCAGTACACTGAAGTGGTGAGATGCTGGACTCATATCAATGAGGTATGTTTAGTCATTTCTGACTCTTCTGGGACCTCATTTGGATTTTTCTCAGCAAAGATATGGGAAGTTGGTCATTTCAGGGTCACCCAATCAGGAAGTATCTGAGGCTAGACTGAACTCAGGCCTGCCACTCTTATCAACTTCACCACCTAGCTGCCCTCAGAGCCAGGAGGCAGGACTTCAATTCCAGGCTCTGAAACAGTGAGGACTCAGAACAGATCACTGTAATCCACCTTTGCTATAATCTCCTCGTTTGTAAAATAGAAATACTACAGCTTTACTATTTGGTTCAAAGGAGTGTTGTGAGTAAAACAATTTGTAAATTAGAAAAGCAGGAAGAAGACGATGCTCAGGACGAGTTGATGATTCAGATGGAGATGATGGTATTGAACAAAAATAATATTAGCAGGGGCAGCTAGGTGGTGCAGTGGATAGAGCACCAGCCCTGGAGTCAGGAGTACCTGAGTTCAATTCTGGCCTCAGACACTTAATAATTACCTAGCTGTGTGGCCTTGGGCAAGTCACTTAACCCCACTGCCTTGCAAAAACTAAAATAATAATAATAATAATAATAATAGCAGCAGAGTTTTAATACTTCACAATGATTCTAAAAAAATTCTGTGCATATCAACTGAGGGGACTAAAGGAAGGAAAATTTTTTATAAAAATTGCTTCTTTACTGGCTCTTGGGTAAACTGCCTTCTAAGAGGATCGCATGCACAAGCATTTTTGTGCAGAAAATATCTATTTCTTTGTACTTCCTAACCCTGCATGGAGATGCCTCCCTCCACAAATCAAGCACCATTAAAATATAAGGTTGTGAAAACAAAGAAGCTCAGAAAGGAGAAAAGGGAAAAAGCAGCTAAAATCATGGGGATCAGCCTATTACAAATTTCAGAATCTTTAGGACCAGACTGTCAAGGGTGCTAAAGTTGGAGTGTTTCACCCTTTGGCTAGAAGTTCCAAGTTTAAGGGAATTATGGGTATGAATTAATAACTAGCCATTAATAGACCAATTTCAACCCCTGGTAACCTCAGTGCAGAAATATCCCTGGGGAAAGTAGAGCTCCAAGAATCTGTGCAACCTAGCAACCCTCTTGATAGTGAGAAAGTCCTACAAGAATATTTGGTAGCGTTTAAGAAAAAAGCCATTTCCTCAGAATGTTTTTTCCCTAAAGATGTACTCAATGCCAATACCAGTAAAAATGGTTTGACAACATAAAAATTATTCATATTAGGTGACAAATATTTTTCATTTTTATTACTATAGTAGTAGCTACGCTTATATAGTGTGTACAATGTGCAACAACACTGAACAATTATCTCATTAGATACTGACAACAACCCTGGGAAATATGCGCTATTATATATCCCAGTTTTATAGTTAAGGAAACTGAGGCTGAGAGAGGTAAAGTGACTTGCCCAAAATCACATGCTCAATCTGGATTTCTACATCTAGTTTTCCTGACTCTAGACTGTGCCATCTTGCTGCTGTTTCTATAATTTAACAAAGTCAACAGAATGCTAAACATGATTTTGAATACCAACTCTAACACTTACTAGGTATGTAAATGCCACCTTCTACATGATCCTACCCTCTCCACATAAGCTAGCACTTCCCCCCCCCCCAAAAAAAAAATTACCTTGAATTTACTTTGTACATGTTAGTATGTACCATGTCTTTCCCATAACAGGCTGTACATTCCCTGAGTGAGGGTTTATTTCATGTTTGTCTTATTCCCTAGGCCTAGCACAATCCCTGATAAACACATGCTTATTGATTAATACATGACCAAGTCACTATGACTTTGGAGAACTTCAGTTTTATTATCTACAAAATGGGGGTGACCACCAGTATCTAATGTGTACTTAAAAAATATGTTGAATTGAATCATCATTACCCCTCAAAAATGTCAAAGGTTTTCCTAGATTTCAGTGAGCTAAACTAGTGCCATTATTCTCATCTTCTATCCAAAGAAATAGTGACTTTAACAAACATAAATACTGGGTTTTTTCCCCCCTACTCTAAATATTTCCTGGCCTTTTGTATCAAGTTCTTAGTTTTTCCATTTTTTTATGTCCTCAGGATTAAGTCTCAAACTTTCTAGAAAATTTACTACCCCTAAGTACTTAATCCTTTTTTAATTTAAAAAAAATATCACTCCCAATTCTAGATTTCTGGAGAGAGCAGACATCCAAGTTTCATCAGTAAAAGTCACAGAATTATATGATCTAAGAGGGTTTGAATATAATTTTGGAATTCCAAATGTCTCTAAAGACAAAAAAAAAGACAAGAAATGATGGTGATGATGATGAGACTTTTATCTTCCCCTCAGTCTACACCTCTACTTCTTCACCTACATCATCTGAGATCGATATAACCTTTATGTATATACGACAGAAAGTACTAAGGGTCACTATTCTTTTGTAGAATCATTACTTCTATATTTTGTTCTAAAAGAACAAGTATTCAGTTCCTCTGAGTGATTCTGGAGAGCATAATGAATAAGTACATTCTGACAATTTGAGGTCTATGTTTTTAAAAGGTCAATGAGGTTATCCTGTACTAAAGTACCTCTCTAATGCCTCATCATAGCACAGAAACCTGGACTCTAAGAGTGATGTCAGCTTTGTCAGGTCCTAGAAGGTTGGAAAGGCTTCAAGGTAGTTCAATTGTAATTATGGATCTGGAATCAGAAAGACTAGAATTCAATTCAGATACCTATTAGCTGTCATCCTGTACTCTGCCTAAATTTCATCATCTATAAAATGATCATAATTATCATCTTACCTCCTCTTCCCAGAGTTACTGAGATAAAAATGAGATATTTATAAAGAGCTTTGCAAACCTTAAAATGCTATGCTATTATTGTTATTATTTGCAAGACTAACAAAGGTCTGCATGTGCTGATCAATCTATGAATAAGAAAGCTTCATCATTAGAATGTTGGCCACAAAAATAAATTCAAGAACTCAAGAAGGTATAGAGAAAGTTGTAATCTATTTCAATGGCCCACACTGATGAATTTTTTTTTAAAATAAGAAGTAAAATTATGGCCATAAAATGTCAACTTTCTTTTTCAATTGACCAAAAAAAAGAAGCAACTGTTGCTATCCAAATAACCAACTGAATAAATTAAAAAATTAGGAAAACTCATAATAATCACTGAGAAATAAAACAGTAACAATGAAGAGATTCTCTTCCTAAATTTCTCCTGTGAAGTAAAATGGCAGTTACCCTGAAGCTAAGAATATAGCTTTGTGTGAAATTATTTTGCTTTAAATATGCTCCAGGATGCTAATGTTTTCTATGCTCAGGTTAGTTTGTTTCTCAAACTTGGAGTCTTCCACCTCAGTAAAATCAATTCTTACTAATCACACCTCTCATTGCTATTTAACCTTGACTGAATTTTAGTAAAGGAAAAAACTTAGAAAAAGTAAATTATCAAGCTCCTTCTTTTTTTCTTTAATTTTTGAAAGATAATGGAGTTAAATGACCTGCCCAAAGCCACACAACTAGGTCAAATCTGAGCTCAGATCCTCCTAATTCCAGAGCTGGTGCTCTATCTATTGCACTACCTAGCTGCCTCTCAATTCTTTCTATATGCAGTCAATTTTGTTAATCACACTGATAGTGGCATATTTCATAGGTCTGTAACTCAATTTTATTTTAATTTAACGTCAAACCATCATTTAATATTTAACACCAAAGCAACATAAATTCAACTATTGGAACAAAATACTCTAACCCCCCAAATAAAGAAAAAACAAAAGTATCCTACACAAAAATAAGAAAAATTTATTCTAAATGAGGGTCATAAAATTTAGTAGACTTCTTTTCCATATTAAAATACCAATAAAAGATAAATAAAAGATAAATTTTTAAGTATAAATACAAGAAAGAAAAACTTACTTGCACTGTGCATGAAAATATTTGATCAAGTTCTGAAGTAAATCAACTCCCTTTTTAATCTTGATTTCATTAACCTTTAGTAGGTACTGTTAAAAAAGAAAGAATAATTTATAGGATTAAGCAGGTTAACTAAAAAGCAAAGTGTGTCAATATAATACCAAATAGTCTAAATTCCATAATAGTAGGAATCATATCCTTTATTCATTTTTTATCTCTGCCAAATGTGAATCATGCATTTATAGATATAAATTTTATTTTGAAAATTTAAATGAAGTCATCATTTCTATATCAGAACATTTAATTCAATTCAAACAGTCATTAGGTCCCTCTACTACGTGCTATAGTATTTTGAACTATGTTAAAAGCTAAGACTATGCTAGAGATGTATCAGAGGATGCATGATAGAGGTGAAAGAGGATAGATTTTAAGCCAGGAGAAGTAGTTACAAATTCTAGCCTTTCTCCTTAGTAGGGAAAAGCCGTTTCTAAATTTATAAATTTCCTCATGTATAAAACGAGAATAATACTTGCACTACCCACCTCACAGGATTATTGTAGAGAAAATGCTATGTAAATATCAGCTGGGTACGAGAGTGCATTAGATTGGGGAGTCAGGAAGACCTGACTTCAAATCTCGTACTAGCTGTGTAACCCTTGGCAAGTCACTTAACTTCTCTTAGGTTTCCTCATCTGTAAAATGAGAATAATAAGAGCATCTACCTCCCAAGACTGCTGTTGAGGATCATATGAGATAATATTTATAAGGCACTTTGCTATATAAATGATAACTATTATTATTATGCCAATGCTATAGAAGTGTATGCTGCTGTTTTATATATGTGTGTGTGTGTGTGTATGTGTGTGTGTGTGTGTGTATATGTATGTATATATACACATACACACTGGGGATCACAAAGCAGTGATTCTTAATCTCTGAGAAAATGTGATATTTTACAGTTATCTATCAGATTCCATGACAATGCTCTGTCCTTCTCAAAACAAATAATTTTTGTTTAAATCACTTCATTGAATTGTTTGGGAAAATACTGCAATAGTTGCTTTAACAACCAGTCACCAGGGCTATCAAATCAAACCAAACCAAACCAAACATCCACTAAGCTTGGAAATGAATAGTCTAATCCAGCTAGAACAATAAAATATCTTTTCATTAAAACAAAAAGAAATCAAAACACTAATACTTTAAAAAATATACATGTCAACTAAATAACAATTCATTTCTTCCACTGAACCCTTTAAATGCCTTCTCCATCTGATTATTTTTTTTTTTCAAAAAAATTTTTAATTAACATTTTATTTGTTTTCCAATTATATACAACAGTAGTATCTACCTATCATTTTTTGTAATGTTTTGAATTTTACAATTTCACCCCTGCCCCGAAGGCTGTCTGATAGTCTATATTATTTCCAAATAAACATAACCCCCCTCCCCCAAGAAGTTGAGAAACCTCAAGAATTGAGAGAGAGGGAAAAAATATATACTTCAGTCAGTGTTCAGTGTTCAGATTCCAATGGCTCTGTCTCTGGGGTGAGTTGTTTTCTTTATCATAAGTCCACCAGAGAAGTTGCTTCAATATTTTTCCCACAGTTGCTATTACTAGCTGTACCTCCACTCTATTCCTCCCCACTCTCATTGATTCTATTCCCTCTTTCATTCTGGCCCTGTCCAAAAGTGTGTTGAATCTGAGTATCCTCTCCTTCGATCTTCCCTTTCTTCTATCACCTATCCCCCTCCATTCCCCCTTATCCTATCCCTAATCATTTTTCTCTAGGGTAAGATAGATTTCTTCACCCTATTAAGTGTGTATGTTATTTCCTCTCTGAACCATTACTGATGAGAATGAAGGCTCACTCATTCCCCCTTGCCACTCCATTGAAAAAGCTTTTTCTTGACTCTTATGTGAAATTTCTTAGCTTCTTCTTCATCTCTTCCATTCCTCCCAGTACTTTCCTTTATCACCCATTGACTCCATCTTTTTACTTTATTATACCCTTATATTCTACTCCTTTCTATGTCCTGTCTATATATGCTCCTTCTAACAGCTCTTATGAGAAAGTTCACATAAGTTATAAATATCTTCTTCCCATGCAGGAATACAAACAGTTCAATATCATTAAGTTCCTCATAGTTAGTCCTTCTCTTCCACACCCACTAAGGTTCACTAGAGTCTTGTTTAGCTCTTGTTGTTTCAATAGGAAAGTTACTTTTCATTGAAAGTCCATCTTTTCCCCTGAAAGAGGATGTTCAGTTTTGCTGGGTAGTTGATTCTCAGTTGTAAACCAAGATCTTTTGCCTTCCAGAATATCATATTCCAATCCCTACAAGCCCTTAATGTAGATGCTGCCAGATCCCGTCTAATCCTGACTATGGAGCCTCAGTAGTTGAATTGTTTGTTTCTAGCAGCTTTTAGAGTTTTCTCTTTGATTTAGGAGTTTTGGAATTTGGCAATAATATTCCTGGAAGTTTTTCTTTTGGATTCTTTCAGGAGGTGACTGGCAAATTCTCAATTTCTATTTTACCCTCTGCTTCTAGGATCTCAGGGCAATTTTGCTGTATTATTTCTTGAAAAATGAAGTCTAGGCTCTTTTCCTGGTTGTGGCTTTCAGATAGCCTAATAATTTTTAAATTATTTCTTCTGGAACTGTTTTTGAGGTTAGTTGCTT
Source organism: Macrotis lagotis (assembly GCF_037893015.1). NCBI lineage: Eukaryota > Metazoa > Chordata > Mammalia > Peramelemorphia > Peramelidae > Macrotis > Macrotis lagotis. The sequence continues at coordinate 217,604,587 of NC_133658.1, read as the reverse complement.
TTCCAATGAGATATTTCACATTTTCTTCTAATTTGTGACTTTTTTGGAAGTTTTATTTCTTCCTGATTTCTTGCAAAGTCATCAGCTTCCTTTAGTTCCATTCTGCATTTGAAGGATATCTGAAGGATATATTTTCTTCAGAGAGCTTTTTTTATTTTCTTTTCCAGCTGGCCAATTCTGCTTTTTAAGGCATTCTTCTTCTCATTTGCCTTTTGTTTTGCTTTTTTCCATTAGGTCCAAACTGGTTTTTGACATATTATTTTCTTCAGTATTTTTTTTTTGTATATATTTCACCAAGATGTTATGTTAATTTGGTTTTCATGATTTTTCTGCATCACTCTCATTTCTCCCCCACCTCCCTTAATTGCTTTTCAAAGTCTTTTTTTTGAGCTCATCCATAGTCTGAGTCCATTTTCTATTTCTCTTGGAGGTTTTGGACATAGAAGGTTTGATTGTGTCGTCATCTGAGTACGTGTTTTGATCTTCCATGGGACTAAAGTAATTCTCTATGGTCAGATTCTTCTTTTCTATTGTTTACTCATTTCCTCAGACCAAGACTAATTTACAGCACTTCCAAGGCTTTGGGTTTTTTTTTTTGGGGGGGCCACCCCTCTGGGACCTTTATTTCTCCAAGGTCTTATGCTGTCTTGCCTGTGCTTTGATATGTAGATGGTCCCCATACTTCCCTCTGCCCTGGAGCTATAAGGAGGGATCCAGCTTGGCTACTTAGTATCCAGACTGCAACCTGGATCTGAGTGTAGGCTAGCAGCAGAGTCCTACTCCAAGGGAGAGTAGAGAAATCGCTTCAGTCTTCCCTGATCCCCCTTACTGTCTCTGGGGGTGCAGGTTGCTTCCTCCAGATTCTCGCTGCAGATTCTGTGGCCACTGCTCTACACTCATTCTGGTGTAGCAGAGTTCTCTCACTGCCCAGTCAAGCTGCTGCTGGTGATTCCTGGGCTGGGCTGGCCTGAGCTGCAGCTGTGGCTTATTTTTTTCCAACGCCAGGTCCTGGTAAAACACACCTTTCCCACAGAACTTCTAAGTTATCTTGGACAGGGAAAATAAATCACTCAGTCTTTCTGTGGGTTCTGTCCCTCTAAATTTTGGCCAGTCATAATTTGTTGGCTTTTGAGGGGAAGGAGTTCCCAGGAAATGCTGCCTTCATGCCGCCATCTTGGCTCCTCCCCTGATTATTTTTTCTGTTGTTTTTTTCATTTACTCTCTAGCCAATTGTTCTAATTTCACTTTGCTTGGCATTATCATATAAATATTTTCCTCAATTTCCATATAGTTTTCATTTTTTGGTCATTTTATATAGGCCACTAATAATTCTTTATGTTGTGTTATTACAATTTGCTGTCATTCTTCAATCATTGTGCATATTTCCAGATTTTCATTAATATAAAGCTTCTCCAGATATTTTTCTACATATACAACTTTATTTAATGATATCCCTAGGGTATAATCTACCTAGTGGAATCATGACCTTCCTTTGGTGGAGCTCTCCTGAGAAAAAAGTCTTTAGGATCAACTTCTAGGATGGACCTTTATTGTTTCATGCTTGCAATGGTCAGTGAGTTCTTTACATCTTAATTTCAACAAAAGAGGCTAAAAAGATCATCAGATTTGGAATCAGAGAAGCTGGGCTTAAATATCTGTTCCATTACTTACTACTTGTGATCTTGGCCAAAGTATACACCCCTCTGAATTTCATCTGAAATTTAGTCTTGATTCAGTTTAGACCCATTCCAACATAATATCCTTGGATCCTAGACTATTTAGGTAATGTAAGCTTGTTACATAAAGTATATATGATTAAAAGGAAAATCTGACATTTATAATAGTACTTGATTTTTTTTTTTTTGGCAAGGCAATGGGGGTTAAGTGGCTTGCCCAAGGCCACACACGTAATTATTAAGTTTCTGAGGCCAGATCTGAACTTGGGTACTCCTGACTCAAGGGCCAGTGCTCTACCCACTGAGCTACCTAGCTGCCCCTATAATAATACTTGGAGGATCACAAAGCACTTTACCTATTCAATTTTCAAAGGCAAACAACACTAGGGAATTATCAAATCCTATTTTATAGAAGAGGATATATGCTGATGCTCAGAGAGATTCTGACACATGACAGGAAACCTTATGTTCAGTCAAAAAATACCAATGTTAATTACTATTACTGTAGTAATGTAATAGTGACATTGATAATTATTAGTTAATTATTAATTACTGTTAAATATTTATATTAATCCATAACTGCTATTATTTATTATGTTGTTATTAATGATAATATGGAAGAACAAGAGAAATAACCAAGCAAATTTATCTTAAGCTGCACTATATAATACTTATGAGGAGGATGTTAGTTAACAAACTTGCAATTTCAATACTAGTCAGGATTAGATTTATAAACAGATTTCATATACTATTGAGAAAAACAAAGATTCCTCTACCCCAATTAAGCAAAAGGCAACTTAAAAACATGTGAAACAAGAGTTTCTTTTTAAATCAGAGTTGAGTGTTTAATAGACAACTGCCAAAATAATGCAGTTCTAAAATGGCAAATTGTTTTATCCCATTAAGACGTGCAATTATACATTATATGGAGCTACTTAGAAAACTATACACAGAATTTTTTAAAAAGTCCCTTTTCCAGCTCAAGTTATAATGTTCCATACAAGCACAGGAACACACACACACACACACACACACACACACACACACACACACACACACACAATACAACTGAATCTCATTTGATCTTCATAACACCACCAGGAACCAGGCAGGGCAAGGGTTGATATTCCCATTTGACAGATGAGAAAGTAAGGCTCAGAGAAATCCACTGACTTGCCAAAGATCACATTCTTGGATGTGTGGAGCTGGGACAAGAACTTGGTATTCTAACTTCCAGTACAATACAAGATCTTTCCTAATTGTGAGCTTTTAATCATTGGACCTTATATCTTACTTGGTATAGGGCTCTTGTTGAGGAAATCTATTCTGTCAATGCAGACAGAATGATTCTAGTTTGCCTCCAAATATTTAAATTAAAATATTAATTCTAATAGTTTGTTAATATACTATAATCTAGACATAAATTGTGAACTCATGTCAAATATATGAAAACTAAAATCATATAAAACAACATCCATAGATGTCATAATTGCTTATACTGCATCTTTCAATTTCAGTTAAACTTCCACATGTAGCTCCCTTCATTGCCTAATAAAATATTTGGTCCAGTGAAGAAAACTACTCAAAATATTTCTTTAAGACATATTTTTGAAGACAAAGCTACTACCAAAACCAAAGTCCCCAGACATTCTAAAGACAAAATTAAGTTCCTTTTGAAATACTTCCAGATCAAGAGTTAATTATATATATATATATATATATATATATGTATATACATACATATATATATATATCTGATTTATGATGTCATAAACCCATATCTGACAAATTTAAGTTTAATTATTTCCTAGAGATTGCACAGACTTTATCAAAATACAGGATACTTACATTTTGAAGAAGAGCAAACACTTGGATAGACAGATGTGTTAATATTTTTTTCTCAAATATTAAAAAAAAACCCAACCAAATACTATCCAACATCTTAGAGCATTTATTCTGTGATACTCTTCTTTCATAAAGCACGAAAAAAAAAAAAGAAGACTTATGGTATACCTAGTCCTCACTCTTCTCCCAAGCCAGGATAGTTGGAACCAGTAACAGCAGAATGCATTAAAACAGAAAATAGCTTTGAAAGGCTAGCCAATCTTCCTTGGCCTCAATAAGCATAATTATTAGTGATTAAGTAGAATTTATTTGAAAACATCTTTCAAATGACAGGGGTTTAGTTCTTTAAAATTGGCCTTCATACAGTTTAAATAACTCCTTATACCATAATAATTCTTTTCTCCCCTTAAGTGTTTTTTCCCTTTTGCTCCTATGCCCATGACCTGATGAGGTGGAGAGCACAGGAAAGGGTCAAACTCTTTGGGAATGACATCAACCTAAAGACAAATGAGCACTGAACACCGGGGATGGGGTATGTGTGTGTCAGACAGGGTGAGGTTTGTGGTGGCATGTTTATCTATATATGTATAGCTAGCTTTTCCCTATTTTTAGTTTTTTTCCCTTTCATACAATGAATGATACAGTTAGACCACTACAGTCCCATGCTACAAAAGACTTAGGTTTACTTATTAAAATTAATGGGCTTGAAGTCATTGGGAAAAATTGGATTCAATCACTATGTTACTCTTGAGCTCAACAGTTCTCTTTAAAAAACAAAAACAAAGCTTTGGAGAAGGCTAAGTCTACCTGCAAGACTCCTAAAGAGAGATCAAAGCAGATTTCACTTGCTTCCTAATTAGGCTCTTTACCCAGCACGGTGCAGTTGTGCTTGTTCAGCATCTTACCTCGCACATTTGTAGTTGGAAAAACCTCCTTTCTTTCTCCATTTCTTCAGCAATTTCAGCTCCACTTATTTCAGTGCGAATCATCCCATGAAGCTTGGCATGTTCCTTTTTCTCCTTTTCTATTTTTGTTCTGGGGGGAAAAACAGCAGCAATAAATTAAGTAGCTATTGACCTAAGGATTCAGAGCAGCTTCCTTACAGGTCCCCCTGCTCTCGAAACAGCCCGCAAAGACCTATATCATCCTGTGACATGGTCTGCAGAGCACCAATCTAGTCAAAGGACCTGGGTGTGAATCTTAGTTCAGCACTGTATACCAAAGGCTTTGTCAATTTACACATAACCCCTCCCTTCTGGATCCCAGGTAATTTATCTACAAAATCTTTTCAAGCTACAAATCGTAAGATCCGCCAGCAGTCTTATAATGCCTTCCTGATTCAACTGAATTCAACAGATATTTATTGAACAATTACTTTGTGCAAGGCACTTTGTCTTAGTTATGTGCTACTACTGTTTGTCCTTCATGTTGAGAGGGCAAAGACATCACTAGTATGTGACGTCATCAGGCTGCATTGACAAAAGAAAATTCTGCTGTCAAGAGGTTTACCATGTCATTTGGGTAGATAAACATAGACACAAAAATAACTATCACACAGGTAATAAATATGTGTCACAGAAGAGGTATAGACACTAAAGTTGTAGGACAGTTGCTGAACCTCCTGAAAGTCATTTTTCCTTGAATTAATCACCCACCTTCTCCTAATGTAGAGAGAAAAAAATGTAGTAACACACAATTAAATATATCCCTTGCATACTAAGCACTTAATGTTTCCTTATTTAAACTGAATAAAGAGAAAGAACCTTTTAGGACTGTGAATGAGAATAATTAGGTCTTAGTCCTGATTCTCTATATGACCTTTGATAAATCATTTCACTTTTGGGGGACTCAATCTCTTGCTCAGTCAAATGACAAATGTGGAAAGGTTGATCTCAAAGACCTGTATTAGTTTAAAGATTGTAGGTTTCTAAGATCTGTCCTAAAACAATTCTAATCTGTCCTTCAGGGACTTTATAACTGTGTAGGCCAGAGAGGAGAGTATCTGACCCAGGGGCCCAATTTGGCCCTCAGTTTGATTTCATTCTGCCCATGGGGGTAATACTGCTCTGATCACTGCTGCTGCCACCCAGAGAATAATTTCTCCCTGGGGGCTAATACGAAATTGAGTTTTATGTTCCCTGTTCTTAATTTAAAAAGCACTTAAATTAAATGTTTTCTTTTTCTCCAAGGGAAAAAATACCCACAATTAAATTACTTTTTCTTTTTTTACTTATACTTGACCATTGATGGACTCTTTTGTTTAGTCAGTGATTCTCATCCCTAAGATTCTCTGCTCTGGTCCTAACTGCAGTAATAATGAACTAAATTTAGCCGTATGATAGAAGCCAGGAGGATAACAAAGGTCAGCAACTTGCAGCATATGCCAAAAGGTAACTTTCCAGGCCATCTGGTCTGCCCCGTTACCACAGCCAAGACTTGACCAGTCAGCTATATTGCCACTCTCTTTGGCTTTGGCTGTTACTGCTGTATTAGACTGTCACTTTCTCTCTTCCCATCCGCCAATGCCTCCTCTCAAGCAATAGTAACCAACTAGGGCAAAGGCAGAAAAGTAGGACGGAGCACATGAAACAGGACCAAAGGCCCAACATTGGCAAAGGTAGCATCTTGATGCCATAGAATGAGTAATGAACTGGGAGTAAGGAAATTGGGGATGGACAAGCAGTTTCTTCATATATAAAATGAAATAGCAGTGATGATCTCAAAAGTTCCTTCAGACTATGATATACTACTCTCCTCTATAGAATGAAGGCATTGATCTATGGTTGAGAATGGTTATATTGTCCTTGGATTTATTTAAAACTTTATTAAATCTGTTTGTTTAAAGCCTTTTCAAAAAGTTGTTTCTTCTGCACAGAATTACTTCTCTTTAACTTAAAACTCCTTTCCTCAGGCTTTTTGGAATATTTCTTAATTACAATATTCTGGGATTCTCTGAATAATTCCAAACTCCTTCCATTTACTCCATGACTTCAGAATGTTCTCTCTCATCAGTCTCATCTTTACCCTCCTAGACTAGAGACCCAATCCTTTTAGGTTTGCAAGGAAGTTGCTTTCAACCTTTGGATTGTTTTCCACAAATAATTCTCTTTCTACTGTATGAGACAGGGTGATGTGATAGAAAGACCACAGGCCTGGTGGTCAGGAAAACTAGGTAGGCTCTATTAAAAGTTCTGCCTTTTAACTATTTGGAGGAACTCTGAACAAATCATTTAAGAACTCTCCATCTCAGGCTCCTTATTTGATAAAGCAGGGGTAAGAAAGGCCAACACTGTTTGCCTCTTGGGGTTGTTTTAGGGACCTAATCCTTTCTGGAAAACATGCATTAAGCTGCATAAGGCACTATTGTAGACTGTGGAAACATAAAGGACATAATATTTGTCTTGAAGAGCTTAAATTCTATTGGAGAAGGGGTAGTAAGTAAGGGCAGAAACAGATATAACAGAAGGCAAATGGCAATGTGGCCAGGGAAATATCTAAATAATATGAAAAATTTGAGGAGGGAGAAAGTAAAAAGGAAGACAGGGAAAGGAAGAGAGGGAGAAGAATTAAAAGGAAAAAAATGAAAGGAGGGAAAAGAGGGGAGAAACTACTTCTACATGGGGGAGAGAAGAGAGATATCAGAGGAGGTTTCATGGGAAAAGGTGACTCAAGTTGGGACTTGAATAAAAGGGAAATGACTAACAGACAGGAATGAAAGATAGACTATTTCAAGCATAGGAAATGTTATGAGCAAAAGCACAGGGATAGGAAAGAAATAGGACAAAAGAGAGGATGGAAGACAATGCAATTCAGATAGAACAAAAATACAAGAAACAAGATGGCTGATCAAGTAAGGCTGGAGGCAATATGTGGAAGGCAGTAGTGAGCTCCTAAAGATTTCTGAGGAGAGAAGTGGCACAATCATGATAGTATTTTTAGGAAGGTTATTCATGCAGTCATATGAAGGCAGATGAAGGGGGCCAGACTAAAGGCAGACCAGTAGCATAATGTCCTTTTGTCAATCTGACAAACACATTTGAAATCAGTTAGGTTGAATTTTATTGTATTTTTAGGAAGGGGCTATGTTATGTAGATGCCCTGACTGCTTTATCTCCATTAACATTTCCCTACTACAGTCCATTGGTTCCTCAAATCTTCTCCCCTATTCTTTTTTTTTGGGGGGGGGGGAGTCACACATAGCTTGGTATTTTTCAAATATTTTATGACAAACATCATTGGAACCATTAAGCTTCATAGCTCTGTTATCTGGATACCACAATGGTCTTTATACAGGCCAAGTTTTTTCTAAATCTAGCTTAAACAAAACCTGAATGAAGTTTACAATGTTTCACTATTACTAAAAGACAACAAAAGTATGAAGATAGTGATTATAGACAGGACTAAAACTTATTTAAAGCGAAAGAAATATTTTAAAATTTTGGTAATTTTATGCAATTATGCATACCTTTATTTTAATATCAATATTATAAAAAATAAACATTTTTAAGGTTTTGTTTTTGCAAGGCAAATGGGGTTAAGTGGCTTGCCCAAGGTCACACAGCTAGGTAATTATTAAGTGTCTGAGGCCGAATTTGAACTCAGGTACTCTTGACTCCAGGACCAGAGTTCTATCCACTGCGCACCTAGCCACCCCCAAAATAAACATTTTTGAGGATTTCTACAGATCCATGAAGAATAAGATGAGCAGGATGAGAAAAATTTGTATAACAACAATAATACCGAAAAAACAACCAACTCTGAAAGCTGTAAGAATGAAGACCAATAAAATTCATGATTTCAGAGGATCAATGTGAAAGCATTTGATTTGAATTTGGAATATCAGAATTCTCTCTCTTCTCTTGCTCTCTCCCCCTAATGCTTACTCACTCTCTCACACATACATGTGGTTTTGCTTGACTATACATATTTGTCAAAAAATTTTTTAAATATAATTTTAAATGAGAATGAAGAAAGAAAACAGGTTTCTTAACTTTTTAAAAGCTAAAGATGTGAAATGTTGCAAGCACTTTCAGATAAGATCAACATAGTATTAGTTTTACTTAAATGTTTTACTTTGTTACAAAAACCTCTCAAAAAGTGGGAGTAATATGTAGATTTATGTAATATTAAAAACAAAGTGACAAAAAAAGTATCTTTTTAGCAATATTGTCTATATCTGGTCACAATCTATATTCACAAGCAGCTTTTATTCAAACTATTAGTAAATCTCCCCATTTAACAAAGGGGAAGCAACCCAGAAATTATAAATTGTTTCAAGTCAATAACTGTTGGGGAACAGGTAAGTTCCATAATCGAATAATTCACTTAAAAGTCTAGGAAAAACCATGCACTGACATTTGTATTTATGTTCAGTAAAGTAACCAAGATTTAATTGGAAAAACATTGAGATTTACTGAATCAGATCCATCTACTCCAAGTCATATCTGAATCAAAAAATCTGTAATACTTTTGACAAGTCAGTAAGTCTTTGCTAGAAGTCCTAAGAAACCATATATTTCCCATCAGTCCCCCTTTTTTTTCTGACAGTTTCTGCTTATCTCAAGCCTAAAATACACCTTTCTGCCATATCTAGACACTATCTCTGATTGTGGCCCAAGCAAAACAAGGCTCATTTCTTATTCAGGATAGTTTTTCAAATACAGCTGTTTTATTTCAGCCCCTCCCTACTCTTCTCCAAACTCAAAATCCCAAATTCCTCAAAATACTTACTAGCTGTATTACTGAAAGCAAATATTTCACTTATTTGAGATTCAGTTTCTTCTTCTGTAACATGGAGATAATAACTAACTCTCAGGGCTCATTAGGATAGAGATAATATTTGTAAAGTGTTCTGCAAACTTTAAAGTGCTGTATAAATATTATTTTATTATTAATATTATGTTGATCCTATCAATCTCAAAACTCACTGCTATTGTAGCTACTCAAAACATTTTATCTTACCAATAATCGTCCTAAAATACAGCAACAAGAACTAATCATATCAATCCCAAAGTATGTTACTGGTTCAGTCATTTCAGTCACATCCAAATCTTCATAATTGATTTTGAATTTTCTTGGCTGCAGTGGTTTTCCAGATAGATGAGGAATTAAAAACAGGGTTAAGTGACTTGCCAGAGTCACACAGCAAGCAAATGGAAGCCAGATTTGAACTCAGGAAGATGAGTCTTACTGACTTCAGGCCTATACTCTTTCTACTGTGCTGGTTCTGGTATTCCCAAAGATGGACAATTTTTTTTTACCCTGGTCTGGACCCTACTGTGTTATCTCCTTAATAAAGGTTGAGAATGAATTAGTTTTCATAGCTTCCAAACAATTCTGCTGACTCACTGATATTGTAGTCCACTAAAACCCTGGATTATTTTCCAGATGAAATGTCTATTCATTCATCCTCCCCTCTCCATCAACATTTTCCTTGTAAAGCTGAATTTTTTTGAACCTGAGTTTAAAACTTTGTAAATTTTATCTAACTAAATTATTTAAAAAAAAAATTATTTAAGGCAATGGGATTAAGTGACTTGTCCAAGGTCACACAGCTAGGCAATTATTAAGTATCTGAGGCTGGATTTGAATTCAGGTCCTCCTGACTCCAGGGCTGGTGCTCTATCATTATATCCCCATCTAACTAAATTCAACGCAACATTTTAGTATACTGGGTTTTAGCTTTTTGACTTTTTCATTCAAGTTATTTATTATTTTCCCAATTTCATAACATTTGAAAAATTAATAATTTTCAGCTTATGGCTTTATCCAACTAATAGAAATACAACTCTCCCTTCACAAGTGAATAAATTGCTGCACTGAAGTGAAAAAATTGCTGTCTAAAGATATACAGGTAGAAAACGATGGAACAAAAACATTGCGCCCTTGTCTTCTTTCTCCCATGTCCAGGCTTTCTGGGTAACCCCTATCTTCTCACCCTACTTAAAACTAGATAATTGTTCAAATCCTTTTATATCTTTCTAGAGAAAATAATGTAAAAAAAGGCATATATCAAGCAAAGAGAGTGCTTACAACTTCAAGGAACTATTTTGGGTCCCTAGGAAAATAGAAAGCCCCTACTACTATGAATGGTAAAACTGACATAGCATCTTTTTTTTTAAAATCACAGTAGTGATTTTTAACTGAGAATTAATTTTCTGAAAATACTCTTCTTCAGTAATTTAGAATGAAACCTATTTAAATACACTTTTCCTAGAAATATATTTACAATATTATTTTTTTTAAAATGGAAAGTCGTATAAAGCCCTAACTTTACAGATGAAGAAACTGAGGCCTAAAGTGAAAAAGTGACTTACCTGTAGTAGAAAGGAATAGGCAGAACCATAATTTGAACCCAAACTTTAACTTTAAGCACAACAGCAATACAGCTGTTTTCCTCCTGGACTTACTACTATCTAAAATCCCTTTGATAACTACAACTTACACTTTTGTTTCATAGTCCTTCCAAGCTTTGTCAAAAGGCTTTTTCAGATCCTGTAAAAACAAAGCAAAAATTAGATATGGTCAAGTTATATCTACATATTATTCTAAATTTTGAACCATTTTATTTTCAAAAATTTATTTTTCTATCTATCCATCTATATATCTAGTCCCCAAAAAGAATGTTTGTGATAGATACAGAATATAGACTAAATAGCACTAAGTACAGAATGATTCACTATCTATCAATATCTGAAGAGTCTGTCCATCTAATCTATTCTCTCTCTCTCTGAGTTCCTAAAAAGAATGTTTCCTGATAGACAAAGAATCTACACTAAGAAGTGGCCCTAAGTATAGAATGATTCACCCAAAACAAGAAACAGTAATTATCCATGCTCATTCAATGCGTCCTCTCACTGACTAGGAAAAAAAATGACTAGATGGCTAACCTGTCCACTAAATGATGCCAACAATCTTCTTGCCTGTGCTTCCTGAGTGGGGACCTTAACCATTATTCCCCAAAGATGAGTTGAATTGAGTTGTACTAGACAATATTTAACAGTTAGCTATGAGGTCTCTACAACTGATTATATTTGTCAGAGAGATGATTAAGAGCAGTATCTTTAACTTTATCCAGATCATGTGCAGTAAAGAGTGGGCAATCCTCAAAATAATTGAAACTGCAATCTGTTCTTTCTTGCTGGATCTCTGTTTTGACTGAATTCAATCTTTTTTTTTTTTTCAAAAACAATTTATCCACGCTTGCTCAACCCGATATACCCCTGGATCCTTACCCATCTGCATATTCTGGAAACCATTCAGAACTAGAACAATTTTATAATTAACATGTCAAAACTGGAAAATTGTCAGCTCAAGGACATACGATATGGAGGTTATTTAAATCAAACCAGTTTATGCCTCAGAAATGCAGGTTTTTCAAGACTATCACTTAATGGGAATTTACACTCTTCTTGTAACAGATGAGCAGCACATAAACCAGGAAAACTACCATTTGAGAGCAGTTCTATGTAGGAACAATAAAATAATGAGACCCCAGAAATGGTTATAGCACATATAAAAATTTGGTGAGAAGGCCTTTTTCCTCTTTTCACTGATTCAATTGGCTGGCTGAGTAGACAATAAGGTTTTAATTGTTTGTTGGCTGAATTGAAGTTGAATGACAATTTTACTAAGCAATGAACTGGAATATTCTAATCCATCAGGATGCTAGATGTACCCATCTCCTTTTCTTCCCATTCCCTTCCCCATCCCCAATTCAAAGCAAGAAGAAAATCCTGTCCAACTGGCTCATTTGCCAAATTACAGCTACTACTAGTACTACTACTATTAAACCCAGGGATGTAACAGCAGATATTACTAAACCTCAAAGTTCTCAAGTGTACTTACTAAAACCCTTACTAAAGCTATTTATTGCTTTCTATAAACACATCAACCTCTCTTCTCCTAATATCCATTCTATGTTTACACATGTCAGGTTGAAATTATAAAAGACTAAGAGTAAACATTCTTTTGGCTCATAATGCCAATAAGATAGCAAATTAAAGCAAATGCGGAGAACAGATGGTCATCTTATTTCTCCAATTCTCCGCTTCCCCCCATAGTAAAAACATAATGAATACATGAACCACCCACCTTAATAAGTTGATATTATCCTTAATGCCAGATGAGGTAAAAAATACTATTAATGATTAAAAATAAAAAGTTACCATACCCCTTTAACTCCTTTCAAGTCTCCTTTCAGCAAACTGTCCAAAGGGAAAGAAATTATGTTGTTCATATTCTGAATCTAAAAGACAAATAAACAAAAATTAATCTCATTCACTGTCCTTTTCAAAGAGGAAAGGGTAGAATATAATAAAAGCATCACATACTACATAGTTCAACTTCCAGGACTTAAAGAATATTAGGTGATGAAAACAACCTATATTCAAAACCTGAGACTGATTAAAAAAAAAAAATCACTGAATTCTTGGAACTTTTTGTAAGGTTATTGTAGTAAAGGTCATTTATGTCTTACGTCCAGTAGAGATTGATCAGGACTCCAATAGCTCATCAGCAATAATAATTAACATACTTTAAAATTTCATTTTGAAGGATCTTCCTGCTAATCCTGCATTCTATTAATCTTCAAATAAGGCACTGGCAAAAATAGTTAATATGACAGAAATTATTAATACTAAATGGAATGTTACTTGCCACTCCCTTAAATAATCCTTGTCAGAATTTCAGTAATATCTGTACATTCCTGTTTTTTAAGATATTTACTCTCTTTAGATTAAGCTAGATCACACCCTAAGTTGTTGTCCTTCTTCCCCTCTCCCAGAAATTTTATCTCATAAAAGTACCTAGCTTAAGCTGGATTTCAACTTCTAATGCCCTTACCTCCTTCCCTAAGAATTCATGGCTTGAGGGGCAAAACAGTCAGAATGAAAGGGTCTCCCTCCTCCAGACTGCCAAGGGCAACTGGGGTCTCATGACCAGACCCTGCTACATCATAGTACCTCCATTCTGACCCTTCCTAAAAGTACTAAAAAAAGCCCTTTTCATTGGTCTCTGGGTTGGGAAATCCATTGTGTTCTATACTCATGGGATATCCCCAAGGTGACAGGTTGAAGTAGCAAACCTACCCTATCATCTCAATAAAAGACTATTCCTCAATTCATGACTCTGATTTATTCTAGGACTTTAATAACAGAACTTTTCTCCAAACCAGGTTAGGTTGCTAAAGATAAGCACTATAATACAATTGAAAAAAGAATAGTGTATTTAATAATCAGAAGCCCTGAGTTTGAGTGATTTAAACTTTCTAAGTTCATAGATGTTGTGAGATTCTGGGTTCTAAAACAGATATTTCAAAAATAACTCATGGAAGAACCACTTTAAAAGAGGTTGGGGAAAAAAATCTTTCAACAGAATAGTCATTTCTTGTTACTTCAAACCTATGGTGAAAGGGAAAAGGCAATGGAATTTGGAAGTCAGAACACCTGGCTTACTGTTTGGGCCACTGACTAGCTATATGACCACTGGGGGTAGGTCTCCAATTTCTGGCTCTCAAATTTTCTAATATAAAAAATAAGGGGACTAGTTTAAATTAGGGTCCTGAACATATTTTAGGAATTCTGTATATTTGATTGGGGGGGGGGAATGGCATCTTTTTTTTCATTAACCAAGAGATAATTTTTTTTTTTACATTTGCTTCAATTATGAGGGTAGAGAAATTCTGAAAAGACATCCAGGTTTCACTAGAGTGGCAAAGGAATCTTAACACTCTCTTTCCCCCTCTCATGCTATAATCTTTTTACTTCTAATATTCTGTGATTTTACAATTCACATGGGTGTGATAAGTGAAGGAAGGCTGAGAGAATTACAAAGTCCTATCCCATTCTCCTCACTAAAAGGGAGGTGACTGCCATAACGAAATCATCCTGATAGAACACACATACTTTTATTTGGCTAAGAGGTAGAGTCCACTACTTTGATGTTGTAAACTTGCAAAGCCTTAGCTAAAGAAAACTCAGACTCAGTTATCTATATACTCCCATTAGAATAGTTTCATTCTTTATATTTCTATTTTCATGGCACATAGTAGGTGCTTAATAAAAATTTGATGAATGATTGCTCAATTCTCAATGTATCTAATTTATAGCAACTGTTTCCATTTCCAACCTCCTTCAAACCCTTTATTTTACTCTCTCTCTCTCTCTCTCTCTCTCTCTCTCTCTCTCTCTCTCTCTCTCTCTCTATATATATATATATATATATATATATATATATATATATATATATTAGGGTTTTGCAAGGCAAACGGGGTTAAGTGGTTTGCCCAAGGCCACACAGTTAGGTAATTATCAAGTGTCTGAGACTGGATTTGAGGTACTCCTGACTCCAGGGCTGGTGCTTTATCCACTACACCACCTAGCCGCCCCTCTTTTAATATTTTTTAACAAATGTTTTATGAATGTTTTCCCTTCCTTATGTTACTGTCACTTTCCAATGACTCATCCTCCCTTTTCCCACCTCCCAAAAGAAACCTCATTTTTAACTAAGGACAACTAAGCAAAACAAACTACCAGAGTGGCTATTTCTGACAATAATTCCAGTTATTAGAGTTCACCATTTCTAAACAAAGAGGGAAGAAAGCTTATCAATCTTTCATTAAACAAAGAAGTTTAGAAACGTTCCAGAATCTCAAGTAAATTACTGGGTGTGTAAATTCCTGTTACTCTTAGCATACATGCTTTATAACTTTCAGCAATTTGCCCCTTCTATGGAGTAACTTTAAAATGAGAATTCTGCAATACTCACACAATTCTACATTTTAAAAAAAGTATAACATTTTAAAGATTTTTCAACCATAGTACCTTGAATGAAATACTCAAGTTAAATGAATACCCCCACCATTTGACCTATTATGGTCAAATTTGTAAAAAAAAAATTGTAATTGGACTTAAAAAACTGACTCATATAAACTTTTCAAAATGGACACAGGCCACTGGAAAATATAGAAAAAGTGCACAATGATACATAGTCAATACTGCCAAATGAAAGCTCAAAAAAGTACCATTTAAAAAAAAATGATGCTTGAGACAATCTTTGCCCTAGAATAAAATAACTCAATATTTACCATGCCCCTAAATTGCCTACAGGGTAGTTTATAATTCACCATGACTCAAGAGAAATAACCTTAAAGAAAATGGTGAATATCTTAGAAGCAAACAAATATTAAAGGTATGCTAATTTGCAAATGTAACCCCACCTTTAGGGTGAGGAGACTAGAGGAAAGATGCCTGTTTCCTGAACAACAACTTAAGCCCCTAAACTTCATTCTGTTAAAGGGGCTTTTAGGGTGGTATGCTTTGGAGTTTAAGCTACTGTCTACACAGGGAGTCAGACCCTGCCCTCCAAGAACTGCCACAAAGCCAGATTACACTAAAATGGTGGGCATAACTTGATTTCACTTTTAAAAACTGATATATAGTAATAGAAATTTAGATTTACCAATTTAAGGCTTTTATAACACCCACTCTGAACATATTAAGCCACATTCCACTAGACTTAAGCTCTTGTAAAACATTTATTTAAACATTTCTTTTAAAACATTTATTCATTTAATGAATAATTTTTGAATAAGAAGAGTCCTCAGAGACCAACCAGTTCAAACTGTACCTTTCCATGAATCGACTGCTATCTTTAACAAATAGTCACCTAGTCTTTACTTAAACAAGGAAACCTGCTACCCATCAAAGCAGTACACTCCATTACTGGACAGATCTAATTAAAAAGGAATACAGCCTTATTATGGTGAGCCTAAATCTGCCTTTCTGAAACCTTTACCTATTGTTCCTAGGTCTGTTATCTGGATAATACCTCTTTTCCATAAAGGTCTACCACATAACTAAGGCAACCATCATTTCCCAGTCCAATTCTTTCTTCTCTAAACTAAATAAATGGACTCTAGTCTCTGTGGTTTTTTTGCCACTCAGATTTAGGTTCTAGTTTGTCCATGACCTTTCCACAATATGATGCCCCATAACTGATCACAGTATTCTGGAAGTTGCCTGAAAAAAAAAAAGTTGACTAATGGCAACAGTGATGTTTCCTTACATAATGCTCTACTTACATTATCTTGCAATGAAGAGACAGTGGAGAGAGTGCTGAACTTGAAAACAAAGACTCAAGTTATCCTAAGTAAAATTATTTATTCTTGGTTGTGTTATTACCTATGTACGATAGCTAGGGCAAGTCACCTCACCACTTTTCATCTGTAAAATGGGGAGAAAGAAGGAGGGGGAAGTCAGACAAGATAATCCCTAGAGTCCCTTTCAAGCTCTGGATCTAAGATTTTATGATCCTCTGTGGTACGTATTAAGTTAATATGATTATGTGAGTGAACTGCCCATTGCTACAAAACTACTAAGGTTCATTGGTAAACTCAATCTTGCCTGATCTATAAGGGGCTCCTCCAGGACTCTTTCCATTCAATAATTGGCTCTCTGCATAATAGAGGAATGATCACAATCTTCTTTCTGGATACCACATCTCTTATTTATGTAAGCAACTGGAGTGTTAAGTTTTTTTGGTGATCATTTCATACTGTTCACTCATGGAGATAATGCATTGACCAATACGAACAATACAGGCTAGCCATACCCTGCTCTTTCACAAATCTGATACTTGTGAAGCTGATGTTTTTAAATTTAAGTACAAAACTTTACATTTTTTCCCCTATTAAAATATCATCATTATTATCTTCAGGTTTTTTGACTATGTCTTTTGTCATTGGCAGGAGAGATTAGGGAGGAAGGTAAAAACTAATTGTGGGGGCAGCTAAGTGGTGCAGTGGATAGAGCACCAGCTCTGAGTTCAAATATGGCCTCAGACACTTAATAATTACCTAGCTGTCTGATCTTGGACAAATCACTTAACCCCATTGCCCTGCAAAAACAAAAACAAAAAACTAATTGTAGCAGGGAAGGGAAGAGGGTAAGCAACAAAATCAGATACAGTTTGCTGTACATAAACTCATATAATATAGGCAAGCAAAGTTGAGGAGTATGCAATTCAATTCTATTTGATCCAGCTTTTCTGAACTGTGGGCATAGCTAAGCTTGTATTTCTGATGTTCAAGGAGAGCACACCATAGCGTGATGATACCAAGCACCTAATACATGGGATTCAGGAAGGAGGGGACCTGGTTTCAAAGCCCCATACTATATATGCTTAGGCAAGTCACTGAAACTCTCCAAGCTTCAGTTTCTTCATCTGTAAAAAGGGAATGAGGTACTAGCTACTTCACTTGTATGTTGTAAGGCTATTGAAGTCAAACAGTATTAAGTAAGGCAGCAGAGCACTGGGCTCAGATTATGAAGACATGATTTCAAATTCAGCTTCAGACACTTAAAGACTCTGGACAAGTCTGTCTGTCTCCCTTTCTTCACCTAGGGATAATATGAGCACTTCCCAACCAGGGTTGCTGTGGGGGAGAATATTTGTAAAGGGTATAAAGTGTCTGACACTACTGCTAGGCCTTGAGGATACAAATATAAATATTTAAATATATTCTTGCTTTCAAGAACCTTAAAAGTACTTGTCAATCTTAAAGTGCTTTACAAGAGCAAATTATTATTTTTAAGATGTCCAGATGAGTAACAGATATATGTATATGTATTTAAAGATATATACATATATGCAAATTTCCTTTATTCTCGAGTTTACTGATTAGCTTTCCATGGTACTGACACCATATAGAAGGACTTTGATTGCAATGTGACATGAGAACTTCAAAGCACAGAACAATACTACTCTCTTGCTTCTACTTAAAGTCAGAGGGCAAGTAAAGAGGAGTTCAGATGCTACATCTTGGCAGAGCTCAATGCCAAATGAAAACCTGGCTTTGCATCCCTTTCCAATTATTAATTAAGGGCTGTCTGTGCAAGACAGCCTCAGGCATACAATTTAAAAGTGCCCTTCCTCCAGGTTTGGCTGAGAGAAAAAAATCCAATGCCAAAAAATTCTGGGACATCCCTGGTGCCCTGATAGCCTCTAACTTCAATTTGTAAGTAATAAAATTTTTATGATGCAAGAGAAGAATTAAATTGTCCCTTGGAAACAGAACCAAAATATATTTTTCATTACTCCAAGCAAGCACTGAACTTTATTCCTTCTTCTTCTTCTGTGGCTTTCATTTGAGAGACAGGAACAGTGGAAAGTAGAAAGTATATTGTAAGGACACATATGAACAGCTAGGTGGCACAGTAGATACAGCATGGACCCTAGAGTCAGTAGGATCTGAGTTCAAATTAGACCTCAGACAACTTAATTACTTAATTGTGTGACCTTGTGCAAATCACTCAATCCCACTGCTTTGCAAACAAACAAACAAAAAAAGACATCATTACTATTATTAATGAACAAATAGTAGTAACTACTTTAATTGCAGATTTGCCATTAGTATCAGAGAACAAGCAAGTTTAAAAAAACAAGCTTTTCTCCTTTTTGATTTCTCTAGTTGTCCCATTTACATGTACATATTTGTTGTTAGGGGTATGTCTATATTTCCACAGGTTAAGGTAGTGAGTCAATAAGAAAGATCAAGGTAAAAACAAAAATATATAGACAGATGAGACTAAATAATTATCTTGATATAGTCTACTGTCTCCCCCACTTTCAATCTCTTTTCAATTCAGTAAACATTTTCTAAACTACTATAGAAGAGGCCTTGAGTAAAACAAGATTATGAACAATATCTAATCCTACTTCTCAAGAAACATAGACAAATATACATATTACAAAGACTGTATTAAATAGATTTCTGTTTCTGCATATATAAAAAGAAAGGTTTGAATTAGATCCCCAAGGTGCTTTTCAAATCTAAAAATCTATATAATAAGCATAAAGCACAATTCCATTGAAAGAATGATTCAACCTGGAAGTTGAAGATGGGTAACTAGGAAGATCATATGGAAGTTTAATAATTTTCAAAGTTGATATTCTGATTTTCTTTAAATTCCTTTTCCAAATTTTCTCAAAATTTTTCTAAATCTCTTAACTATTTGTAAGTAAGGAACACTTTATCTACACAAGGTTACATTTTTCAAGCTAGATATGGAATATATAAGGATCTAATTAGTTTAGTTTTTGATCCATATTTCCTCCCAAAGTCTCCTTACTGTTATGAAATATAAATGAAACTTCTCCCCAAAACTTGGTTTTAGCTTCTGGGTTGCTTAAACCCCTTAAATCTGCTAATAGGTCATCATGCACTTGAAACAGGGGCCAAAAGTCCATAAAAGACAGAGCCTTTGATACCAGGTTCTCTTATTTCTATTAATATATTTTGTTTTTATATCACCCTCACTGCTATATTCCTACCTCTATCAACCCATTTTAACAAAGTAAAAATAGAAAAAAAGGCAGTTCAGCAAAACCAACCAATTAATTATGTCAGACAGTACATGTAATATTCTATATTCCATATTCCTTCTCCCTCACCTCTGAAAAAAAGGAGACATGCATTTTCTCATTTCATTCTTGGAGGCCAGGCTTGATCATTATAACTCTGTATCATTCAATTTTAGTTTTTTTTCTACCCCTTTTAAGTTGTTAGTAGTTACTGTGTATATTGCTTTCCTCATTCTATAACAGTTCATATAAATTTATCATAGTTCTCTGAATCCATTGTATTTATTCTTTATAGTGCAGTAATATTTCATTTCAGTTAGATGCTACACTTTTCTTTGATTTTCTCTAATCAATAGAATGATGCCTAGCTCTTATAACCCCTTTTCCTATGTGAGTGTTGCCTTTGTATTTCCTTCAGAGGGAAATTTGGGAATTCCTTGACTTTACCTCTGACTTCAAGCAGAAAGTAATCCTGTTTTTTTTTTTTGTAGTGTTTCCCATGATTCTGTAGGTCTGATAAATAGTGAAAGTTCAGAATGATAGAACCATAAGAGTACAGGCCCCTTAGGTTCAATCAATGCATTTGCCTTCATTTCATGTCCCTTTCTTTCTCTTTTTTAAGTGTTAAGTATTGAACAAAGAAAGTCGGAAAACTAAGTCAGGCCCGGTCTTGGAAAAATTTATTCATTATAGACTATAGCAAACTTCCTTGTACAAGTCATAACTCTCACCAGAATCATAATACCCTTTAGAATTTTGTACTTTCCCTTAAAAATAAAATTGCCTTCCAAAAGAGTCATATACTAGTTCCTAACTGAGAAAAGAGTCAATATTCACATTTTATTCCTCTGGACTTCATTAAGTCCAATACCTCAGCAATGTTGAGTATTTCCTTTCAATAGAAAAGATCAAAGATTATTCATATCTTCTCATTCAGGACAAGCCTTGCTCATAGCTTCCTAAGAATATCTACCCAGTCCCCATGAGACCTTCCTCCCAGTGTGCGAATGTTCTTCTCATACTAATGGAGAAGTCCATCTGTTGTATTCTTAGTACAAGACTGATCTCCCTCCATTCCTGATCATATATTTCCTATGCCACTTTCTGAGTGCAAGCCATTATTGGTAATATGCTAAAGCTACTTATGAGTGACATATGCCTTCTATTTTACATTTTACTATGTCCAATTTTATGGAAAATTAGTCATGTAAAAAGTGTAATACTTTCAAATTTTTAAACAGACAAAAATTAAACTAAAATAAATTTAAGTTTGAATGAATCCTTAATATAGAGAGTAAATTGGTCAAGAGAAGACATACACTCCAGTGAACAAAGAACTACTCCTCCAACTTCTTAATTTTGGGGTGTTTAAAGCCCTTTTTATGCTTCTTTTAAAACCAAGCTGAAGTCTCACCTTCTGCAAGTCTTTCCCAAGCCCTCCTCCTCTTCTAGCTGCTGCTATCTTCCTTCTTACAAATAACTTCTATTTACACTATATATTCTTGTATGCTGTCTTCCTCCATTGTTAATGGGAGGCCTGTGAACAGGGGCAGAAACTGATTTTTCTTTTCTTTGTATCCTAGAATTTAGCACTGTTCTTGCTAGTTAATTGGTAAAAATGGAACTGGATATATCCAATCAGGGGTGTTAAACTTAAATAGAATAGGGATCCCTGAAGGCTGCATATTGATTTGGAAAACCTCAAATTATCATTGTCAATATCTATACTGTACAGTATTTTTGTTTATTTTGTTAAATATTTCACAATTAGATTTTAATCTGCTTCCCAGGGCAGTTGGAAGGTTTGCTGCAGCTGAACCCAGCAAGCTACTCAGGTCTGACATCTCTGTGCTAAATGACAGACATTATTTATAATTATTTTATTCAGAAATTGAACCAATTAATTTTGGTAATGATACCAAAGGAGTTTTAAAGTTTCTTAATTAGGAAATACTTGAGGAAGATAGGTGGTTCACTAGATGGAGTACTGGATCAGGAAAATCTGAATTCAAATCTGCCATGTATACTTAACATCTTTGTGACTTTGGTCTATTCAATATAACCTCCTATCTGCCTCAGTTTCTCCAAATGCTAGCTGTTATATTTATTAAAGTATTGTTATGTTAATAACAACAATAATATACAAGAGTAATATTGGAAAAAACATAGTTGTGAGGGTGTCGAGATATTGATTCCTGAGGTATCTAAAACAAGAAAACATATCAAAGTAGTAGGGGAAAAATTCTTTTGGCATCATTACCAAAATAAATTGGTTCAATTTTGAATAAAGTAATTGTAAACAATGTCTGTCAATTACTGTCAAGCTCGAGCAACTTGCAGGATCCAGCTCAGCAATACAAAAAAGAAATGAAGGACCCAAGGCAGCAACGAATAATTTATATGACCC
Source organism: Macrotis lagotis (assembly GCF_037893015.1). NCBI lineage: Eukaryota > Metazoa > Chordata > Mammalia > Peramelemorphia > Peramelidae > Macrotis > Macrotis lagotis. The sequence continues at coordinate 217,582,297 of NC_133658.1, read as the reverse complement.
CTTTCCTAACTATATACAAGCTTAAGGAGAATTGTATAAGCATAAATTAAGAGTGTGGAGGATAAGGACAGTCAGGCTTTCACAAGCAATATTCTACAACAGAATAGATCTTTACCATCACACAAATATTTGAAAGATGTGAAGAATACAGGAATCTCACTTTGCTTATTGGTTTTTTTTAAAAAGCTTTTAATTCAGTAGAATAAATGTTGCTTTACAAGTATCTTTTGCAACAAATTATCTCCTATTCATACATCTTTCCAATCATGAACTTGGTACCATATTAGGTGTTGAAGATACAAATACTAAAATGAAACAGTCCTTGCTCTCAAGAAATTTACTTTCTATCACAGGAAACAACGTGTATACATCTGAATAGACTGTGACCTAAATCAATGGAAGGAACATTTCACATCAACTCTCTTGTTTTACAGATGAGGAAATGTAAAGCTCACAACATTTTTATTTTGTATAATTAAGATTAAGAGACCTGTAAAAGGTCATACAGGTATCAAGTGACAGTGTCAGAATTTGAACTTGTTTCTCTGCAAATCCAAAAAATCTTTCCATTATACTGAATATGGAAACAGACAATTCTAATATAAAGTGAAAATTCAAATTTTAAATGTATGAAAATTAGAACAAATAATACTTTGAAGAGATCTCAGGAGGAAGAGATCACTTTCAGATAAAGTCTTATATTTAGAAAGTATTTCAAGACTCTGCCAAGAAGTTTGTTTGTTTTTAAATAATCAGTCCCTCACAACCTCCAGTAAAAGCCTAACCAAATTCTTCATTCTATTGCAGTGAAGCACAAAGATACTACTCAAACTGGAACGGCTCCAAGTACAGATCCAGTGAAGAAATGTGTATTTACAAAAGAAGCAGCATAGCTGATTCAGAGATTCTTTATCAGTTTACAATCACAATATCTTTCAAAAACCCTCTACCAACTCAAAGGGGTTGCAATTTGCATTACTCAAGTTAGTACCACAGCTGAGAAATCATAAATTCTCAAGGCTTTAAGGTATTTCTTCACAAAAACTCTGTGAAGTAAGGTAGGTCTCATTATTATCCCCATTTGAGGAGATGAGAGATTCATGGTTTCCCTCAGATCATGTACTGAGTCAGTGACTATCAAAATGAGAACCCTAGCCTCCTAATTCCTAAACCTGCAAGTCTCCCATCAACATCAGGCTTCTTATTGGGACTTCAGTTTTACAATGGCATAACACATTAGAGCTGGATATTTCTGAATGAAAACGCATTCAAATTGTGAGAGAAAGATGAAGACTCAGTTTGAAATTGAGTTCCAACTCTGCAACTCAATAACTATTACTTCTCTCTGGATCTCAATTTCCTCCTTTATGAAATAAGGGAGTAGGACTAAATGATCTCTAAGGTCCTTTTTTAACTTAGACAAATTATGACAAATTATTTCCTGAATCTATTCCTCCCGAAGTGAAGTGTTCTCACGAAGAGAAATGAGTGGAGAGGAGGGGTCTGAAATATGCTCTAGGGGAAAAATCAACAGGTAGCTGTAATCAAAAGGTCCTTTTTCCTGTTTTGGGAGGGAGATGTCCTCCATTTCAAGAAGGAACTGGTTCAACCTAAGCTGTTTCCATCCAAGTTGTCATTTTCCCCTTTTCTTGTACAGAGCAGTCTGGTCACATTTTCAGGGAATTTAAAAAGTTAAAGGAAAAGAGGCCATTGTGCCTTCTTATCTTCAGTATATGGAAAGAGATCATTTTTTTTTTGGTGACACAGTTCCTGCTCAAGAGTCTAATCTCTCTCTCTCTCTCTCTCTCTCTCTCTCTCTCTCTCTCTCTCTCTCACACACATATTCCTACAAAAAAGAGCTATCGCCAAACAGATGCTTCTAAAGCTGCCTCCTTGGCAATGGAATCAGGCTGATAGTTTGTTTAATTAAAAAGAGGAGGGGGAGACGCCCACACAGATCCTCAGTGTTTAACAAAACTGAAAGATCAAAATGGACCAGCTGGCAGAAACACTCTGGCAACTTTCACACCAAGGGAGAAAAAAAAAATGAAACCATTGACCTGGTTTCTGCTTTTAACACTACTTCTTTGGTACTCACAAGTGCTTTGATCTTTGGGTTCTTTTGTGGGAGTGGAAGAAAAAAAAAGTCTCTTTTCTCTTCACCTTGAAATATGCTTGCAATTTCACAAGACTAAAGATGTCAAGGAAGCCTATGCCTGGGACATAAAGATATTAGGAAGGAAGAGAGTATGAAACCTCACAACACTGGAATTTTATTCTTCTCAAATTCAGAAAACACAAATAACTTTAAGTCACCAAAAATTACTGACTTAACATAAAAGCTCTTTTTCTCATTTTATCAACTCAAAGAACTAGACTTAAGAGTTAGAAGAGCTAATTTAAAGCCCTAGTTCTGCCACTTACCTGCGGTATAACTGGGAAATTATTCTGAGTTTCAATTTCTAGTAAGTCAAATACAGATAATACTATACTTGTGCTGTCATTTCAGAGATGTTAGGATATGATAAACTATCATAATGCTCTGAATATGGGTTTATTACCCACTCCCTCCAAAAAAAATTTTTTTTAAGAAAATTAAATAACATTGACTGTAAGTTAAACTCAGGTTTTAGAAATGCCAGGCTGGAGGAGGAAATGTGTAGCATATATTTAGCTCAATAATGTTATAAATAAATCACTGAAGGTCAACCATTTTAATGATGATCAAGTAAAATTGTTTTTGCAAAGTACTCTGCAAACTATTTTGTTAAAGTATATTGTTTTACTAAACAGACAATAATCTACACAAGACAACATTTACATAAATTACCTGCCATACATTAGACTAAGGTGAAATAAACAAGCACCCAGACTTAACCATAAAAATCACAATAAAATGGAAGCAATGATTCAATTGCCCTTTCAAATGCAAATAAACCTCACCAAAAACTTATAGTGAGTTGCCAGATATTTTTTCAATTATCATTATAGCAATATGACCTAGACAAAAGATAAATGACCAAAAAAGTGGTTGGTTTTACTCATAAAGCAGAAAAGATAGACTTATTATTTCCATCAAATAAATATTTGCCTACCAACTCCCTAGTCCTGGAACTATTTTTTATATTAGACAAATATTTTTATTTGCCAGTCAAAAAGTAAAGTTTAGAATGAAAATATACCCTGGGAGAATTAATTAGAATATTTAAATACACCGTAAACTGAATGATATCAGAAGCATTTCTGAGAGCCAACCAACTGTAATTGAAAAGGGGAAGAGAGAAAGCAAGGGTAGAATGTTTGACAAATGTTGGAGGAGATATGGAAAAATTGGGACACTAATGCACTGTTGGTAGAGTTGTGAACTGATTCAACAATTCTAGAACTATGTCCTTTGCTATAGAACTGTGCATACTCTTTGATCCAGCAATATTATTAGCAGATCTATATCCAAAATGATTAAAAAAAGGAAAAGGACCTATATATTTGAAAATATTTATAACAGCTCTTTTTGTGGTGGCAAAGAACTGAAAATTGAGGGGAGGTCCAACAATTGGGGAATGTGACTGCAATGAAATACTATCATGCCAAAAGAAATGACAAGCAGGATTCTCGGAAGACTTATATGAACTGATGCAAAGTAAAGTGGGCAGAAACAAGGGAACAATGTGTCAATGTTCCTCCTACAGCAATCATGTAACAATGATCAACTATGAATATAACTTAGCTATTCATAGCAATACAATGATCCAAGATAATTCTGAAGAATTTGTCAGAAAAGCCCTCTGGTTCTATGTTGTTGCACTAGTCCACATTATTTAGATGAAAAATCCCAAAACAATCAGAAGTAGTAACCAATTGATAAGGGATGGGGAAGGAATTAAGAATATTAAAAATCAGTCACCAGAAGTAGAAAAGTCCATAAGTCTCTATACAAAGGCATGCAGATTCCCAGGATTTAATAATCAATGAGGGTAACACTATATAGCAGTCAAAAACATGCAATATTGATTGATATTTGTTAAGATAAACTTGGGTCATGAAGAAATTATATTAATGATCATCACTGTTAAGAAGATAGAGAATTCATAAAAGGTCAAATGTTTCTAATGTGTGGGTTCTTACAGGACTAAGCTTCAGTTATTCGGCAAATTCACTTATAAGGAACTGTTAATTTTCCAACAGTATCTAATAAATATGGTGTTACTATATGGGGAAAACACTGGCTGTTCAAACAAACTATAAACTTTTTGGGTAGCAGGGCATATTGGACAAAATGCTAGATTTAAATCAGGAAGATTCAAGTTATAGAGTAACCTCTCTAAGCCTCAGCTTTCTCATCTGTAAAATGGAGATCACAATATCTCTTTAGTCCCTGCTGGCAGGGAGTTTAATCTAACAAGAGGTTGAGATTCAAATTGAGATAACAACAAACTTTTAAATTCATTAGAAGATTGCTAAGTGCTATGTGAGATCTGTGGGAGAAAGTTTTTGCTAACCTGGGGAATCAGACAAGTTTCCTGGAGGAGGTAGCTTTTGAAAACTGATTTTCAATGACAGCTAAAAATCTAATTGGTAAAATTAAGGAAGATCTTTCAGTGAATAGAGAAACAGTTTACAAAGACTCAGGGAGTAGCAAGGCATAGTGTATGGTTGAGGGATGGGGAAGAAAGAAGAATGGAGCAAATTTGTAAGAGCATTATAGCAGGAAAGTAGGATGGGACCAAATTGTGGAGGGCACTAAATACCAACCAAAGAAAGACTGAACTTTACTTGGTGCTAATGAAAATTTTTGAACTTTCATAACCAGTGAATAAGGAAGATTAACATGGCGACATGAGTATATCAAGGATGTCCTGAACTAGATGACTTCCATAGTCTCTTCCAATTCGAAGATTTAATGAAATCAATACAATTGTAGAGCCAAAGAAGTGCCCAGAGAGGTCACACAAGTTTTATTATCAACAAAGTTCCTACTCTCTTTGGGTTCCTCTTTGGTTTTTTGTTTGCCTTTTGTTTTCTACAGACAACATTTTTAAAACTTGAAATATACATTCCAGATTGCAGCCTAATTTGTTCACAGGTATAAAGTGTATCTTTTGCCTTAACTTCCATGATCAGGGAAAATATTGCAAGTTCTTTAATTTCCTTTATGGAATCTTTATCATTTAAAAGGGATCATTTGTTGAATGATTTTACTAAGAAAAAGTCTATGCAGCATTTTAATACCCACTAAACAGTATCTAGCTCACTCCTGAAAACCATGCCACAGATATAATTTCATTGGCAATATACTTCTAGAACATTCATGTTGTGGTCCCTCAAAAAAAAACACTCTTGCTAGTCAACAGAATTTTTATTTCCATTTCACTCCTAATTTTCTATACTGCAGGATTACTAAATAATATTCACATACTATTGAAGACAAGAATTTCATCCATTGGTAAGAGAATACCAAGTCAGTCTAACATTTCATCTACTTGATATACATAATCCAGTGAATTTTCAAAATTCTTTCAACATCAATTAATTGGTATGTGCTACTTTTCACTTGTGAGGCAACTTACTACAATGCATTCTTCGTGGTACAGAAGTAAAACTGGATTTTTCAAAGTTATGCCAACAGGGCTCCAGGTCTGGAAAATTCTACCAGATTGGAAGGACATTGGAGTTCACCAACTGTGTGTTTATCATAAAGGGACAAATGTTCAGAAAACCATAACACCTGAAGGACTGTTACTAAATGATGTATGGTCTTAGTCACATAATATATGAACCATCTTCTGATGTACAGAGGAATTATTATTTGTATTGGTAAAAGGAACCCTCATATAGACAGTTATGAGTCCTTTAATTACTGAAAAAGAAAGGGACAAAGAAAATGCATGACAAACATAGAGATCAATGCTTTGAGAAAATAACCTAGATATCATAGAAAATAGGATATATATATATATATATATATATATATTTACATATAAAATTGAAAGGGGAAAATATTCTTCCAACAATCAGCTCACACTAATACCCAAATTTCTAGAAAGCAACAGTTTGATGTTCCCTCTCCAAATCACTGCATTCATTTTGTATATTTTCTATATTTGCGCATCTGTGAACATTTTATGCATATTTATACACACACAAAAATATATAGACACTTCTTAATAGAATTAAAGTTGCCTGAAGGAAGATACTGCCACATCATTCAACAGAGTGTACCTGACCCTTAGATACTAGACTTAATAAATGCAAGTTGATTAGCTTTCTTTTATATCTATGACAGGCAGTGCAATTCTAGAGAGAAGACAAAAGGATGAAAACTGAGGTGTCACAAATTTTAACTTTATTTCCAAGAGACTATTTATTTTCCCTGCCTTTGGGCATCCAATAGAAAACAAAAAGTGATAGTCTTCAAATTTCTTAAGATCTATAAGGTGAAGACATCTTCCCTTTAGTAAAACTTTAACCCTTTAAGACAGCTTATAAAGCAAATAGTCACACTGGCTATTTTTGCCACAGCCTCATATATATATATATGGAGAGAGAGAGAGAGAGAGAGAGAGAGAGAGAGAGAGAGAGAGAGAGAGAGAGAGAGAGAGAGAGAGAATATGACCTAGACGATATCTGGACCTCCAGAATTGTCCTAATTAGGAACAACTCATTGTATCTTAGCAGCTCCAGATTTAAATGTGATTTTTCTGCTTCTGTTCCTTTAAACACAATTAAAAAACATTAAGAACTTAAAGAACATTTCAACACACACAGAAAAAACAAAAAGAGGAATTGTCTAGGAAATTGTGAACTGCTATGTTTTGTTAATTTTCCCACTATTAGTTCCAGCTCCCCTCCCCAATTAATTCATATTTAACCTAACAGTCAAAATTATGCTCTAATTGTCTATCCCCCTTTGAAATTCCTTTTGCTCTTTTATTATCTTTTCTTTCTTTGATAATGTAATTATCACTATCCCTCTACTCATGCCTCCAGCCCATACCCACAGAAAAGCAAAAAGAAAAGCCTTCTTATGTTATGAAAATATTAAGGAAAAAAATTCTCATGTCTAATCAGGATCACTGTTTATATAACACTTTAAGGTTTGCAAAACACTTTACAAATATATCAATTTGTCTTTATAACAACTATGGAAGTGGTTTTATTATTATTATTCCCATTTATAGATGAAAAAATTGAGGCACAAAGAGGTTAAGTGACTTTGCCTAGGGTAACACTGCTAGTAATTCTAGTAATGTACTCCTGGCTCATAGGAATATGTGTAGCTCACAGGTTCTTCAGATATAATTCCAAATTACTTTTCAAAATGGTTGGATCATTTAACTCCACATCAAAACAGCATATCTTTCTTTCTTTAGGCTCTCTAACTTTTATTTTATTTTTGGTCATTTTCCAATATGATTCATATGAAAGAGAACCCCAAAGTTGTTTTAATTTGCATTTCTCTTATTTTAGTTCTTTAGTACTTCCACATAGCTGTTGGCTTAGACTTCTTCCTTTGAAAACTGCCTCTTCAAATCTTTTGGCCATTTATCTACTAGGAAATTGTTCTGGTTCTAAAAGTTTTGTATGAATTCCTCAAATAGTTTGGATAGCAAACTTTTCTCAGAGAAATGGGCTACTCAATTTCCCTCAATTAAGTGTTTCCTGTTGCAATTTAAATTAAATGATTGTATCTCTGTAGGAAAATTTCCATTTTCTATAATCCCAATTTTCCATTTTATGTTCTGTGATCTTCTCTATCCCTCATTAGAGCAAAAACTCTCCCCCTTATCCATAGCTATCTTTCAAATTTCTTTTTTCCCCAAAATTCTTTAATTTATAAGATCTTTTCTGTCTAGCTGACCACATTCTTTTACCTGGGCCTTTTTCTAACCTACCATAGGACACATATTGTTCTCCTCCACAGCATCTTACACAGTGCACTACCTCTTAGGAAGCCTAAGAATCTTATGAAATGTTTTCATGTTTATTTGTTAAAATCAACTTTCTTGTTCACTGAGCTTCAAATAATTTTATTTGTTTTACCTTGTTTTGTCTTTCTTTGCCTATCGACCTTTCCATCTATTGCTTTGGGACTTGTAATCAAACCAACTTTCAACTACCGATGCTTCCTGAAAAAAACCAAGTTAATTGACTGTCCTATCCCATTCACCCCCCCACCCTTGCAATCCCACAATTCAAAATATCAATCAATTATAATGTGGAAACAACTAGGTGGCTCAGAGGATGGAACTGGACTTGGGGTCAGGAAAATCCAAGTTCAAATCCAGACTCAGACACTTACTAGCTGTGTGACCCTGGAAAGTTATTTACCCTGTATTTACCATAATCTACTGGAGAAGCAAAGACCCAACTGGGTCACCAAGAATCAGACATGTTTGAACTCAACAACAATAACATTAGCATGTGAGCACCTTGAAAATAGAGAGTTTCTTTTATTTGTATCCCATATATTTAGCACAGTCCTGACATGTAAAAAATAAGTACTTATTCTATGGATGGGGAGAGAGAGAGAGAGAGAGAGAGGAAGCAGCAAAGCTACTGGTAGAACAAAATCCACCAGACATGATTCCTATTTCTCAATTCCTCCTGAGCCCTCACTAGCTTCAGGACACAGTTAATGTTTGATTTTCTTTGAAAGAAATCAGAACCAACAACTTTAAGGGATCTCCAGCATCTTCTCTAATTCCTCCTTCCAGGCAGGTAAATTATCAATTCTATTTTATAAACCAAGGCCCAAACAATGACTTCCCTAAGACCATACAAACTAGTTGTGTGTAATAGGGTGGAAGCTGAATTAGGTTTCTGCTGATTCTAAACTGTCTGAGAATAATGATAACTGGTTTTTATAATGTTGATCCTGAGATGCTATAAAATACCAAAATGCTTTTTTCAGTCTTCAAGGGAGTTCATTATTAAACATTTGCCATAAAAGAAAAAAACGAACATGGAAATTTCCACAAAGAACAAAAGTTTGAAGGAACTCAGAGATCATTTAGTTGAACCTGCTTCTTTTACAAAAAAATCAAACTGAGGCTCAAAAAGGGGAAATGACTTGCCCCAGATCACACAGGTTACTTACTACCTGAGGTAGAGATGGGATTCACATTGAGTGTTCTTTTTTATGAAGACAACTACTTCCATTTTCATCTTCACAAGAAAGGAATGAAGAAGAGCCATACTGGAACTTGTAGTTCAGCACTGATATTAAGGCATACAATGTGGCCTATTGAGAAGAAATATCTTTCAAAGGTCATTTAACATCCCATCAAGAATCTAGTGTGGTACTTATCACTTAACTCTAAGGCAAGAGATTTCCATAGCATAATGATATCATCCATGCTTTTCAAATTTCTCAGGCAAGGGTAATCCAGAAAGTAGTGTCTTTTAAAGTCTTTTAAAAATCCTCAGACTTTTCAGTGATATCATCTCAGTATTTTTAAACAGTCAACTTAATTTTCTAAAAAACAAAACAAAACAGTATAAGTTTTCCAAACCAATTATAACAATAGAAAAGTTGAAAGAACTAAGATCAGAAGGTATGAAAATGAGCAGGCTGTGATCATAATAAAACAAAAGTATAAACAACTTGAATTTATAAACCTCCTTTTAAGTTTTTGTGAGTTCCTGGAAAATTCTAGTTTTCTTAAAAACAAAAAAACCCCTACTACTACTACTACTACTACTACTACTACTACTACTACTACTACTACTACTTTTGTGTTTTCTTACCAGCTCACTGTCCTCAACAACAATAACAATATCTGATAAATCAACTCTGTCAAGACATAGTATTGTCATTCAGGGTATTCAAAAGATGGCAAACAGCAACAACTAAGCAATTTCTTATTAACAATGACAATTCACATTTTTATTGCTCTTTAAAGGTTACAAAACAATTTCCTTTTTTTGGGTCTCTAATGAAAGTACTGTTATTTCCATTTTACAGATGATGACATTTAGGCTCAGAGGAGTTAAGTGACCTGCTCCTATGTGCCAAAACTCACTGTCAGTTTCAGGAAAATAAAAAAGATCACTGGCAGGATAGGCAATATTCCTCAAGAAAAGAAACCGCAGCTACTCTTTGCTTCATCAAATAATTTTTATGGACTGCTAAAGTAATAAAAATTCATCCCTCTGTTAAAAAGGTTTTCCAAAACTTTTAGATTACTAATCTCCACTGTCTCTCATTAAGCGGAAGTTGAAGAGCAGAGAAAGAAATCAAATGAGCCCTGGTCTCCTCCCTCATAATGAATCAGAAGCTAGGCAGTCTGATTTCTTCCTTCTTAACTAATAATAATGTTCCATCTCTTGTGCCCTTTTGAGTAGAGACTTGTAAACCACAACCATCATTCCAAGAATGAAGAGCTATTTATTCCCTTGATGCAAGCATCCTGACAGGATAAATGAAAAGAGACACTGTTGTTTGTGGCTACAAATGAAAGATGGACACCAACACATTAATGCATGTCTGACCTGGTCCTTTTTGACCTTTCTGGGCAGTCTGGCATGAACAAGCTGGAAAAAAAAGAACTGTGGGTAAGATACACAAACCAACGAACACCTCACTTACACAACGCCTTGGATCACAAGAAGTAATGAAATGTTTTAACCTTCTCCAATAGCTACAGGGCTATAAGAATGGTATAGAGCACAAGGACAGTCTGAAGAGAAAGCCTATTTTGCCTCAAGACCAGCTATACCCAGGACATTTGTGTAGATTTTATTACCAATTATATCTCACAGTGAGGGAGGAATAACAGATGGGCAGCATGAAGGCCTCCAGATATGATGAATGAATATTCAGTGGAGGATTTGAGAGAGAATATGGACAAGAAATTTACAGGAAGATGTGATGTGGTTAGGTTGCATAATTAACTTGTGAAAAGAGTGCTTCAGGGAGATCCCATTTCCACTAAAATATCAAAGGATAATTAGGATCTCAGGTGCATAGATTCAGAGTTGGAAGGAATCTGAAAGGATTTTTCATTCAGTTTTTATAGATTTCATTCATATCATTTTGCAGATGAAAAAACTGAGACCAAGAGAGGTTTGGTGACTTGCCAAAGGTCTCAAAAATAACAGAAAAATTTGAACACAGACCTTCTAATACCAGAGTAGTTGCTTTCCCACTATACCAACTTCTAGACAAAGTAAAGAGTTTTTGCAAGCTTAAAAGTATTTTACAACTTATTTTATTTTATTTTTGGAGATTAAGTCTCTCTCTCTCAGGCTGGAAGTCATCAGGCCCTTGGAAGCCTATTCCCAAAGCTGCCTGGTACAAAAGCTTTAACTAGTTCTGCTTTCAAGCTGAGCCAAATCAAGCCTCTTTAGGCAGCCTGGTGTTCCTCCCTCAACCTTAAATCCCCACTTTAGGGCTCAGCATAATAATGCCAGAAAGCACAGCTGTCCAATCAGTTCTGGCTCTACAACAGCTCATAATTCCAAAGCTCAAGTGATCCTACCAGCTTCAGTCCTCCCCAGCAGCAGGGGATACAGGAATGTGCCACCTTGCCTAGCCTACTTTTCATATTTTACATGTTTCAAGTAAAAAGGAGTGAGGAAGGCATTGCTTCTCTAGTGCCCACACCCAGGACTACAAAAGACCTTTAGATTTTCCTTGCTCTAATTACAGGTGACCCTACACTCCAAAGAGCCAAACACTTATTTTAAAAAGGCAGTACAATGGACTGACCCTGCATTCAGAAAGACCTGAGTTTGACTTCTGGCTCCACCACATATCAGCTTGATGAGCACAAGCAAGTCCCATAACCTCTCAGTGCCCCAAACAATTTTCTCAGATTAGGTTACAGATGGATGACTGATCTGTATCAATGGAAGTAGTTCTTGATAAATATCGAGTTTCCTACCTGATGAAATGACAAGTCTGGACCAAAAACTCTGATTCTGAAAATGAAAATGAGTACCTACAAATCCTTCCCAAGGGAAGAATCTCCATTGTTTTAGAAACTACTGAAATAAAGCCAGAGATGTTAGAGCTTTCAACAGAGGTGTACACACACACACACACACACACAGTCCTCAAGCTATCTGTTCTCTAGAGTCTAAGTTGATGAAGGATAGTAACAATAGTCAGCATCTATATTGCTTTATGTTTTGCAAAATATTTTACAAATGCTATCTTTTTTATCCCATGACAATCCTAGGAGGTGTGTCTATTATTTTTCTCATTTTAAGGATAAGGAAACTGACTTGCCCAAGGTCACAAAGCTATTAAATGTCTACAGTCAGATCTGAACTCAAACATTCCAGATCAGATGCCTGGTCCTCTATCCACTACATCACCTAAATCTATTATTCCAAAGAGAATGAAAATTAAATTTTTACTATTTAAGAAATTCTAGTAGCTTAGATATTCTTTATTCTATTAATTACTAGTTATTCTAAGATAGTTCAATGTTTTCATGAAGTGTAATTATGAACCATGTATAAATCACTCAACATATTTATGATACATGAAGCCGATACCTGTACTGAGTTCACTTTTCATTTAAAATAATTCGCAGATTTTCACATTTTAACTGATATAATATCACATATATAATAAACTCTTACCAGGTTCTTGAAAAGTGCAGTCAGTTCCTTTGTAAACACTGAAAACTTCAGAAATGCACTTCCTAAGTCTGGATCATCTCTGCACACACAATTGCCACCAAATTTCTCCAGTGCTTGTGTATACTGTTCTTCATTTTCCACATGTGCTTCAAAAACAAAGAGATATCACACCATTACTTCTGGCAGCAACAGTATAAACAGTTTTTGAGCAAAGATTCATTTTGGGAGGGGCAATGTGGATGGAGATTCTATTTTTTTTTTGAAAAAAACAAATACATTACAGGAATGAATGAATCCTCCATGAAAGCAGGTTGCCCCGCTGAACAGAAAGAACTCTTAACCCCCAGTTATGTGCCAGCAACCCACCAGGAAACACACAGATAAGAACAACACAAACAGGAAATGGTCAAGACATCAGGTTCATTACAACAATCTATGGTGTTCCAGGATGTGACTACAATAATCCACATTCAGAATACTTGCATAAATTTTATGAGCACACATTTCTGAAAGCGAGTCTCCTGGTCAAATGGTGACAAAAGTCTCAGGAGTCTAGTTAACTGACCAGTAGCTGTTTCAATAATTATGCTGGAAGGAAGGGTAGGGGGAGGAAGGGGTTAGGGCCTTCCTTGTTCCAAGCAATGACAAAACTCTTCCTAGAAATTCAACAATAAAAGCTCTGTTCTCTCTGCTCAGATCCTTTCCAAGGACAGTAACTGCTCCCTTCTATGGAAGAGCATGCAATGATGCTATGGGAATTGCACAACAAGAATCCTTACACCAGAATTCAACACATCTCAAAGGCCAAAGCTGTCATGATGTCTGACAATATCATTATGGCTCAATCCAACCCAAACTACCAAGCCAGTTAATTAGTACACATACACTTATTAAGTACCTACCTACCACATGTCAATTATTGTGTTAAAATGTGAGGATACAAAGGGAAGCAAAAACAGTTCCTGTCCTCAAGGAGCTTACAGCTGAATGAGAAAGATAACATATAAACAATTACATTCAGGATAAATTGGAGATAACCTCAAAGGGAAGGTTGGGAAAGGCTTCTTATAAAATGCAGCACTTTAGCTGAGACGAGTAGAGCTGAGAGTGACTGTGTCAAGCATGGGGGACTGCTGGTGATGGTTACTCAGAGATGGAAACTGAAGCACCCTGCTTGAGGACAACAAGGTGGCTGGCATCTAGATCACAAATTATATGGACTGGAAAGGCAGGAGTCCAACAAATTTTTATGTTATACCTTGTTGACAACCTGAAAAAAGTACCCAGAGCTACTCATTGGCAATCTAGGAAGCAGTAGGCAATTTGCTCCTAGCTGCTAAAAGGCCTTATTAGAGTGTAGATTTTTGGGTGGAAAGATCTTTAGAACATCTAGTTTAATTCTCTCATTTTACAGATGAAGAAACTAAGTCCTAGAGAAATTACGTGACATGCTGAAGGCACACAATTGGCAGAGCCATGATCTGAACTTCTAACTAGAAATCCAGTGTCTTTTCTAATGAAGGAGAAATTGTTGATTATCAGAACTTGTGTCTCTCTGTATATAATGGCTCAATTACTCCATTTCCATTTTCAATCTTTCTTTTTCAGTTCTCCCCAATCCTTCAGCACTCAGAGATCCCACCCAAAACAGTACTTGTGGGGCAAGGATTTTGTACCATAATGCAAAAAATGTGAGTTATTGCTTCTGCCTTAAGTTGCCCTATTCATTAGTGTCACAGTGAAGACTAGAATATAGGCCTCCTGATTTCTAGTGCAAGATTCTTCCTCTACTATACATAACTTCAGAGATATTATCCCAGAGAAGTTTTTGACCCTTAGGCTATGACACCATGTCTTCCCTTCACTAAATAATGAAAGCAGCCTCTATTAAGAGGGCTTGAATTCTTCCCCAGGGAAAAGAAAAGTCACCCTTTCTAAATCTAGTTTCCTGAACCTTACAATGGTGATCAGGATGGGGGTGGTGGGAGCAATGAAGTGTGCATTTGTGTTTGGAGAGCATTCATTGCTACAGTGCCAGGCTCCCATGACCCATCTTGAGTTCATAAAGTACAAAAGGTTTAGGAAAATTCTCTGACTTTGACCTTCAGTGATACTCTAAAGTCTAAGACGATTCCCAAATGTAGCTAGTTAGCTCATAGTAAATTTAGTCTTGATACTTATATCCTCTATATTTAGACTTTTGGTATTCTAAAACAAATAGGTGAAATTAAGCATCTGTTAAGATTCTAAATTCAGTCAATTAGATCTGAAAAGGTAAAGAAGAGAGAAAAGGAATTGAGAAGCAGTCTGACATTTAAAACACACACACACACACACACACAAAAAACAAACAACCAATATTAAATTATAATAAAAAGATTTATGCTATCACTTAAGTGACATATTCAGGTCACCCAAATGTCAGAGGCTATATGGGGTTAAGTGACTTGCCCAAGGCCACACAGCTAGGTAATTATTAAGTATCTCAGGTCAGATTTGAACTCAGGTACTCCTGACTCCAAGGCTGGTGCTTTATCCACCATGCCACTTAGCTACCCCCCTTATGATTCTTTCTAAAGATATGGGTTCCAGTTCTGCCTCTGCCACAAAAATGGCAAATCCCTGGATAAGCCAGCAACTCTCCCCAAATCAGTAACTTCATCTATAAAATGGGAATGAGGATATCTGTTTTATCTGCTATAAGAACAAATGAAAATAGCAAGGATTTAAGGAAAGAGAATAGCACAATTGTGAATATAATAAAACACCTTTTACTGAAATATTGTTGTTCCTGGTCTTCATGGTAGTATGCTATAAGATATGGAGCAATGCCATGGCAAGTTACAATTATGTATGTTGGATAGTGCAATGGAAACAAGAAATTAGACTTATACTCATCAACATGTGAAATAAAATAAAAGCTGTTTATAACATTTTTAAATTGTTGGCTTATCTTATCAGAGGGTCCATATATTTTTATCTGTTATTTACAAACACAAACCTATTTACTACATCATTACATACAGGTGTTTAGCTGTGTGACCTTGGGCAAGTCACTTAACCCCGACTGACACACATCCAGGGCCATCTCCAGTAATTCTGATTCATATCTGGCCACTGGACCCAGATAGCTCTGGAGGAGAAAGTGAGACAGGTGCCTTAACACTGCATCCCCCTCACTCAAATCCATTTCACATGCTTGTCATGGCATCACCTCCCTGATGTAATGGTCTTCTTCGAGACAAAGGACAACTATCAAAATAACTTACAGGATAACTTACTCAAAACATTTCAATCCCAAAAATGAAGATTTAAAAGAAAATGGAGTCAGTTAACATACCCAAACATCTGTTTAAAAAAAGTCTTTGATGGATGAGGAAAGTCTATATCCACTTGTTGCAGAATCAATCTCTTATGGCAAATCTTCTGCAATCCAAGTCAACTATCTATGTATATAAGTAGATAATTCAACCATTTTTAATTTCCTCCCAGTCTTGTCTGGTATTAATAATCATCTTGTTCATGATACTATTTTCTTCCTGCAGAGCTGACTCCAAGATTTTAATTGCCTGCCCCACCTCTTAGTAATACTTAAGCAATTTTTGCTATATTATGATTCAATTCTGTTGTGACTCAAATCAAGTGTCTGACAATGGGGACATCTAGGAAGGGATGAATGTATAAGGCATGTTAATATGTTAAGGAGATCTCTTGATCCTCTCATTTTATTTGGAAGTCAGCTATGAGCGGGGAACTCTGTAGTCTTCCTGTAGAGAACAGTTTCCTTTTGGAGTTTGTTGCCCTGAGTGAGATACTCAGAGTTATCTTCCATTCGATTGTTCTCTGTCAGGGGTAAAAGGGAGGGGAGGGAGGGAGAAAAATGGGAAACCCAAAACCTTACAAAAAAAGATTGCTGAAAACTACCTTTGCCTGTAGTTGGGAAAATCAAAATAAAAAAAATAAATACATAAAACTTATGGAAAACCCTTTCCCAAAGAAACCATAAAAAGTCCTCTTTATTTAAAAGCACACAGATTTTAAAAATCATTTAGAAGTCCTGTGATGCATCATAACAAATTGCTTACAATTATTTCCATATTAATCATGTTGTGAAATAAGAACAAAAAGAAAAATCCATGAGAGGCAAAAAACATAAAACAAATTTTAAAAATTATAAATGGTATGTTTGGTCTCCTTTCAGATTCCATTGTTGATTCTCTGAATGTGGATGGTACTTTTCATCACAATTTTCTTTAGAATTGATTTCAATTATTGTACTGCTGAGAGGAGTAAGACTCATAGATGATCACCACACAGTGTTGCTGTTAATGTGCACAATGTTCTTGTGGTTCTGCTCATTTTAGTTAGCATCAGTTGGTCCAGCTGACCACTAATGATGAGGACTGAGTCATTCTGGTGGTCATCTGAGGTACGGGTAAAGTGTCCATAAATTGATCAAAAGAACTGGAAGAGAAGTGTAAGTTGTCACTGGAAGAAAGGGTATACAAAGCATGGAGAAATAAATTTTGAATCTTGGTACATCTTAAAAGAAAGTTGTTGGTGATGATAGTGATGTGTAAGTTAGTTATACTGAAATAAGTACTGCAGGAGAGGCGATGAAGATTATAACCACCAACTGTCAATGCATCTTTAAGCATTCCCAAGATGAAGTTTTTCTCAAGGTATAGTAATCCCAGGAGTTGAGTCAATAAAACAGCAGCCAGGCAACTAGGTAAGAGATTAATTCATTACAAAGTTCCTGGGTCCAGTATTTGCGTAAATCTGTCATTTAAGCAGAGAATTTTCTGTTTCCAAAGCTCTTTAAATAACTAAAAAGAAGAGGTTGAGTTTCCGAGTTTCCAAGTTTTCATACACAAATTTCATCCATAGTGCTACTCCAGACAAAAATTCAAAAGTCCACTAACTAGGTGCACAATCTGAGGAATAAAGTTCCTCTAGTGAGGTTACCCTAATCCCTATACTCAAGTTTTCCAGGTGCATTGCCATCTATAGGATGTCTTTATTTTAGCAATCTCTGACATCCTGTTATAGAACTGAACCATGAGATGGTAATAGCATTCTTAGTTTGTACAATTTAGCAAAATTCAACAATCATCCATCTTTAGGTGGTATGGATGTGTCTAAAAACTTGGGGACTTTAAGAATGCAAGGATTATATTGTTCCATGCTTCCCTTTATTGAAGTATGGTAGCATTATGATTATTTATATTGCCTCTAAAGGCAGAGGCTTCCAAGAGTGCAAAGATAGACAAGGATGGAATGTATATAGCACCTGATGATGGTACTATGTATCCTGAATGAAAACAAGTGAGGTTGAGATGTCTCCAATGCAAGTCCACATAACTGAGTCAATTTTATTGGCTTCCATTCTTGTGTCACTCAGTGAAAATATGTGGAGACCTCTAGGGAATTAAATGAAAGTGTTATCAATTGGCAAAAGATGTTATTTCTTCATATACCCAACTATTGGGGATTGGAAAAGAGTAAATATGCTGTCTCAAATTATTAAATTCAAAGATTATATGATTTCAGGATCTTAGAGGTGTTTGAGAGATCCTTCAGTCCAACTGTCTCATTTCACAGTTAAAAACAACAGGTCCACAAATGTCAATGGCAGGCAGATCAGGCAAATGGCAGACTTACCACAAATCAAATAAGTAGCAAGTGGCACAGCCAATATTTGAACCCAAGCCTTCTGACATCAATCCTGGCTCCAAATCCAGTACTCTTTCCACAACAGTACATGGTCATAATTGCACTCTATTTCTATAATTTATGTTCTTATTATTAATATGTATGTATGTATATACCTTCTCCATCCAACTAGACTACAAGCTCAGTCAAGTCAGGCTTATATTTCCTCATAAGTCTCAAAGCTGCCTATCATAATGTCCTACACCTAACACATCTCCAGAAAATATATTAAAATATTTATGGCTTGAATTTGCTTTAAGTTTTTTATTTTTTCTATTATAAACTAGAAAGTTATTTGGTTCTTTTATTTTTTTTTTGCCAAAAGCAGTCTCAAAATAGGAATCTAAAATAAAGCTTGGGAATAAAGTTTCTGGAAAGTAACCAAAGTGAACATATCAGCCTTTAGGTTATAGTACTTGCAAATGTTTCTATTAAATAGATCCAGTTTCTATAGAGTTCAACTATACTTAGAATAGGGCCTGCCTTTCCTTATACTTCAATACTTCAATGAATTAATGATCTCAGTCTTAAATATTCTTTACATCTATGCAACTTAGTAACTGATCTTAGTCTTCTCATCCTGTGCAATTTTTGTTCAAGTTGTTACAAGATTCTCTCTAAAGGAAGGATTCTCCACAGGAAAATTCTCCACAGGAAGGTTAGGTCTTTTTTTTTAAATTAATATTTCATGGATACTCCAGCACAACATGTGAGCATCTGGAGAAGGAGATTTACAAGTAGAAATAAAGTGCGAGATAATCCAGTCCAACTTCTCATTTTACAGATGAAGAAATTGAAGCCCATGGGGTTAAAAAAACTTATGCAGCATCATGCAGGCTGGGATTCAAATTCAAGTCTTTATTCCAAATCTAGCTCTTTCCATTGCACTAGATTGTGGCTTTACTCGTGCTATATGACTGACTCACCTCCTTTTCCAATTATATTTCCTGAGCAATATCTCTTAAATCACTGTATCTACATGCAGGTGAGCAAAGAAACACTACATATTTCAGCTTACTTATTATGCCTTTCATGTGTCTACTGACCCTTCTGATCATTCTCACCCTTGATTTTAAAGAAACTAGGAGATCACAAGATTCTCGATAGCATGGCATCATCAAGAAAAAAGCTTTTATTAGAAGTTGTTTATTTGTGTGTGTGTAAGTTGGCAAGAGAGTAGCCTGGGAGCTTTAAAATTATTATAGCAATTTTTCAAATTCAATGCTGTTTACTTCCTGTTACTTTGTCAAAGAACCTTTCTACAGGTAAGAAATATAGGTACTTAAAGCTAGATGGTATCTTGGATATCATTTAATCTACCTCCCTGATTTCAGAAGAAGACAAAATTAAGGGCTCCAAAGTTTAACAGAATCCCCAAGTCCCGAACTAGTTAGTTGCAGATTTTAAACAAGAATCCATGTTTACTGATTTAGAAACCCATGCCTTTTTTCACCATATCATATTATTCTCACTATGTAGCCCTTTGCTCTTAAGAACATTCAAAGATGACTTATGGTTAAAGGCAAAGGTTCAAACAGACTATTTGGTCAAAAAAAGACTATCATGAACCCAGCAGGTATATGTCAGTACTACATTAATCCAAAGAGCTTGTGTTTGAAAAAAAAAAAACACTGAAATACCAATAATAGTGCAGAACCCATTACCTCATGAAGCTACTAATTACACTTCTAGAAAGCTCTGATTTTTAGGAAGATTTTATTTGTGTTAAGTCTAAATCTGACTCTCAAAGAGTCATTCATTGTTTCTAGTTTTGGTCCTAAGGTCAAACAGAGTAAGTCTAAACTTACTTTGACATTACTGCCTTTCAAAGAGCTGAAGACCACTATTAGGTTTACTCTCTTTGCTTTTCCCTCAAGTGTTCTCCTTTCATCAGGTTAGATCACTAGCTGCTATGACAGATTCAATGACATTGGTCTCCTTCCTGGCTGTTCCACAGACACATCTTCAGTCTCTGGGAATTTTCTCTTGCTGTCCTCCAAACCTTGAATGTCCTCTCTCTTCATGTCTGCTTCCTAGCTTTCTCTAAATCCCAACTAAAATCCTACTTTCTACAAGAAGCCTTTCTCAACTCCTTTTATTTCTAGAGCCTTTCTTCTATTATTTCCTAAATATTCTGCATATAGATAGTTTATACTTATTTATTTGCTTGATACCATGCCCATTAACTTATGAGCTCTTTGCCTTTCTTTCTATCTCCAAGTACTTAGCAGATGATGGTATCTGGCACAAAGTAAGCACTTAATACAATGTTGTCGGATTATTTAAAAAACATTGTATTTATCTATTTTTCCAACTACATGCAAAGGTAGTTTTCAACAATCTTCTTTTGCAAGGTTTTTAATTTCACATTTTTTCTGCCTCTCTCCCTTCCCTTCCCCTCCCACAACAGAATGCCATCTAATATAAGCTACATACATTTAGTAACTGTCTCTAATCCTCTCAACATTGTGGCCAACTTCCTTTGAAGGAGCTCCAGTCAGCTTCTTACTAAAACGTGGTTCCAAGAACCAAATGTGATGTTCTATTTGTGATGGAAAAGTAGATTTCTATTTCTTTGATGATACTAGATATAAGGGGTTAAATTACATAGTATTTTTTGACAAATATTAAAGCTTGCAGTCCCTTAAAATACACAAATATTTTTCAAAAAAATTGATGCCTCCCCTATCTTGTACTTGTGAAGTTGAATTTCTAAACACAAGGCAAGACTTTACATTTACCCCTATTTGATTTCATATATATATCATATATTTAGCCCATTGTTCTTGACCATCAACTGCTTTTTGTTTTCTGGCTGATGCATAGCATCCATTGTGCTAAGCTTTCCCTCCTAGTTTTGTGACATCTACAAATTTAATGTCTTCTATAAGACCATCCAAATCAATGATAAACAAACTGAAAAATTAAAGAGAGATTTGTTGGAAATATATGACAGCAAGAAACCTCTTATTAATAACCCTAATTTACTCTAGATCCAGGGTTCAAGAAATCAGGGTGTATGGGACAAATCCATCTTTTTCAAGGCAAGGGGGTTAAGTGGCTTGCCCAAGGCCACACTGCTAGGTAATTATTGAGCGTCTGAGGCCACATTTGAACTCAGGTTCTCCTGACTCCAGGGCCGGTGCTCTATCCACTGTGCCACTTAGCCACCCGGACAAATCCATCTTGCTTGTTTTGGATGGCCTCAGGAGCTAAAAATGATCTTTACACTTGAACAGGCCCTAGTTTGTCAACTCCTTGGTGTAGACCAGAGGTGTTGAATGTGCAACCCACAGTAAAACTCATAAGCACAGACTAAATCAATCAATCAATCAATCAAATAATAAAGAAATATTTATTAAGAACCTACAATGTTCCAGGTCCTGTGCTAAGAGCTGAGGATAAAAATAAGAGGCTAAAAATGCCTATCCTCAAAAAAACTTACAATATAATGGGGAAGACAACGTGCAAACAAATATATAATAACAGATAAATAGGAAATAATTAACAGAGGGAATTAAGAGGGGCTAGGAAAGGCTTCCCATAGAAACTAAAATTTTTAGATGGAACTTAAAGGAAGCCAAGGAGTCAATAGTCAGACATTCAAAGAAGGAGGAGAGGGAAGACCAGAGAAAATGCATGGAGTCAAGAGATGTTCAACTGTCAGAAGACTACTGGATCAAAGAGTCTATGACAGAGAGCCCAGTATAATACAATGGAAAGGTAGGGTTGGGCTGTGTGATTTGGCTTGGAATGCCAAACAGGATTCTGGATTTGCTCCTGGAGGTAAGAGAAGTCACTGGAATTTACCAAGTAGGGCAGTAACATGATCGGACCTTCATTCTAGGAAAATCACTTTAATGGCTGAAGGGAGGATGGACTAGAGAGGGGAAATATTTCATGCAGGTGGATGCCCTGGCAGTAATTAAGGTGTGAGGTGCTGATGGCCTGCCCTAAACTATTGAAGTGTCAAAGGGAAAAAGGGACATATCTGAGAGACATTGCAAAGGTGGAAATCAACAAACCTTGACACAAGATTGGATATTGGGAATGAGATATAGTGATGAATCCCAGGTTGTGAGTTTGAGGCAGGGAGATGATATTGCCCTCTAATAATGATAAAAATAATAATGATGATGATGACTGTCCTTCCTTCTTGAAGAAGACTATGACATCAGGGAGGTGATACCATGACAAGCACGTGAATTAGATTTGAGTGGAGGGTGGGGGCTGTGCTAAGTCACCAGTCTCACTTTACCCTCCAGAGCCATCTGGATCCAGGGACCAGATATGGATCAGGATGACTGGAGATGGCTCTGGATATGAAGCAATGAAGGCTAAGTGACTTGTCCAAGGTCATTCAGCTAGTAAATGTCTAAGACCAGATTCGAACTCCTGTTCCCAGTGCTCTATCCACTGCACTCTAGAGTAATAGGGAAGGTAGGAGAAGGGAAAAGAATCAATATGTTTAGATATCTTGGGATGTCTAAAAGGCAGTTGGAGATGTGAAACTGGAGGTGTGTAAAGAGTTTAGGGTAGGATGGGTCAATTTGAGAATCATCAACATTAGAGCTGATGAGATCACCAAGTAAAAGAATTTAGAGGAAGAAGAAAAGAAAGCCCAGGACAGAACCCTGAGGACTACATCTGGTTACTGGTTATGATCAAGAGAAGATTCAGCAAAAGAGACTGAGAAGTGGGGGTCAGATAAGTAAAAGAAGTGGAGAAAGTGGTGTCCTTAAATCCCAGAAGTATCAAGGAAGAGAGAGTGATCAACAATGCAAAAGGCTGCAAGCAGAGGAGTTACCCTTGGTAAGGAGCAAGGGTAAGGGTCATTTTATCATGTGAGGCAGGGGTAGAAGGCATCAAGAGGAGAAGGAGGAGCCAATGGAGGTATGAAGAGGGATGAAAAGGTTTTCCTAAGAGTAGGATAGTAAATTCATAAGGAAGCTATAGTAGAACTGCCTAGCAATGGTGACATTCCATTTGAGGCTATGTAACATAAATGTGTAGTGGACCCAGTCAGAATGGTTGCTTGATTTTCTCCACCTTCATTTAGTGGAGCAAAAGTGATGAATATTGGGAGCAATCCCAGGCTAAAACTTGCCTGGGAATAACTGTAAATAAGATAAGGGGGCTAGGATGTCAAGAGAGGAAGACAGTGTTGTTTTTTCCTTCACTCTTGAAGAAGATCATGTCATTAGGGAGGTGATGCCTTCTGGATCCCACGGCCAGATATGAGTTAAGATTACTGGTGATGACTAGATGCAAGGCAATCAGGGTTAAGTAACTTGCCCAGGGTCAAACAGCTACTAACTTATTTAGTCAACTAACTTACTAACTACTGGACTATGGGGCCAGTGCCACTGAACTGCCCTTGAAGGATAGTGTTATACTGTACTGGTTTACCCAGGGGAGATGAGGAAAAAGTGGCTGGGGCAGGGGAGATAGCTTCACAGAGAACTGAGGGATCAAAGAACTGGAAGTCACGATGCAGATGGACAGTAGAATTTTGTAAGGAAAGTGAAAGGTGAAAAGCTAATAAACTGTGGTCAGATAAGGGGATTTCTGCAATCATGAAAACAGAGGTGGTACTAAGGGAAATGTTTAACAAAATAAATAAAATATTAATTTATGGTTTTCTAAAGCCATTGTGGCCCCCAGGGATCCATTTCTATTTGAATTGATCATTCCTGGTCTAGTCTAACAGAGTTGCTTATGAGTGCCCAGTCTTCACCAGCATTATCATAATGAAGACAAAGATAGAAGGGCCCCAACCCTGAAGGCTCTAAAGCTACAAACCAGAGAGACATGGGGTATACTAGAAAGTTGGGAAATCTAAATTGAATCAGACTAAGGACACTTAGAAAGTAAGCTCTTTGAGGACGGAACTGTTTCCCTTCTGTCTTGCTAGTGTCTGGCACAGTCCTGCCCAGACACTTAATGACTGGCAACTGTATGAACTTAACAATGTCTCTCAACTGTGCTCCATGCTTCTGGTTCCCCATGTGTAAAATACTCAAACTTCCTACTACTTCTCTTGGGGGGTAAATGTTCTGTAAACTTAAAAGCATTATATAAATGCATGTGTTGATTTGTTATTATTATTTTAATATCACATTTCTCTGCCTCAGTGAACCGCTGCATAAAATCACAGATCTCAGTTACAACACTACAATTCTGAATACTTCAGTGGTAATGTTAGTAAAATAAATACTGAGTAGCATTCTGGAATATACCAGAGAATTGGTCCCACCTATTCCTTCTAATGCTACAGGCAACAGATTTTTTCCATTCTATTTCCTGTATTAAACAAATCAACACCTCCACCTATGCCCATTATTCCCGTTACCAACCCTCATCTTCGATTAAGATAAGCACATTGCATTTGTATACTTTGTATTCAGTTTCCCCCAGCCATATAAACTTCCAAGACATCCTAATTGAAAAAGGAAACAGGAGACACAAAATGATGCATGTACAATTAATTTTCTTAGATCTGCAACTTGAATGCTCCTTTCACTTGGAATGTTGAATTACTAGAATGACTAGTGCTAGTAAGGACTTTGGAAATCATCAAGTTCAGCAGGTCTGAAAGTGAAATCTGAGGAATCCTCCCCTTCAGGGAGTCCATGAGTTATGCATTTATAATACATTTGAGTTTATAAAATATAATAGTTTCAATTTCTAATACAGTAAATGTTGATAGATAGAGACTATGTAAACAAAAGTTCTTTGGGTGAGTCTTTAATAACTTGAGTATAAAGGAGTCCCAAGAACAGAAAATTTGAAAAGCTGCTAAACTTATCCAATGCTCAAAAGTCACACAACTAAGTACTGGAAAAGGTGGGATAGAATGCAAGTATCTCTTCTCTTGACCCTTCTCCCCAGATGTAGATTTAAGCACTCTCAAATACAAGTTTTATCTGACCAGCCACTCTACAGTCAGAACTCAAGTCAATCAAACAATGAGAACTACTTGGATGCCAACTATGTACTCAGCACTGGGCTGGATGTTGAGGAAAACAAAGACAAAAGTTTAACAGTTTGTTTCCAGTAGTTTATATTTTAATCAAACTAAGGAACATGCTTCAGTCCCTCTGATTTCTTTCTGACTGAATGGCTCTTCCCAGAACCTCCATTTAAGAAGATGAGCACGTGAATTAATTCCTCTCCAGACTACATTTTGGATGTTCTCTAGCATTCAAGCCAGCTATCTTTCATTGGTAATCTTCCTCATCAGTACGCAAGCTTCTTCAGGGCAAAGACTGTCTTACTGCTTTTATTTATATTGCTAGTGCTCAGCAAAGTTCCACTTGTAAAAGCTCAACAGCCTCCATTTAAGGAAGGTTCTCACAGTCATCTTCTTTCCCTTTACCAAAGGGTTTACTCCATTGGCTTAGGCTTCATCCTTCCTATCTCCTCACAAGGTAACTACTCTTTCCCTCCTCTTTTCAGTTTCCTTTTTTAAAGTGGTCTCTCCCATTAGATTATAAACTTCGTGAGGGCAAAATTGTCTTTTGTCTGTATCTGAACACAATATCTGGCACATAGCTGGTGCAAAATGAATGTTTACGGATGACTGGCTAAGGGTGCAGTATATGGAATGTTGGGGCTTGGAGTCTTCAAGATCTGAGTTCAAATCCAGCCTCAGACACTTATCAACTGTGTGACCCTGGGCAAGTCACTTAACCTGGTTTACCTTATTTTTCTCTTCTGTAAAGTGAGCTGGAAAAGTCAAGACCAAACTCCTCCAGTATCTTTGCCAAAAAAACCTCAAATAGGGTCACAAGGAGTCAGACATAATTGAAAACGACTGAATAACAATAAAAAAAATGAGTAGCCAACTAACAAATGTATAATGATGGACATGTGTATGTATAGGTACATACAAAATATTTCAGAAGGCATAATGGGGAAGTGAGGGATCAGGAAAGCATTAATGTGGAAGATAGTACTTAAGCTGATCCTTAAAGGAAACTAAAAATTCTTTGAGGCAAAGATAAGGAAAAAAGTACACCCAGGCACAAGGAAAGCCAAAGGAAGACAGGAAGGGGATGCCCTGTGTGAAGAATTGTAGTATGAGAAAACAAGAAGTAATGTATAATAAGACTGAATCCAAGTTATATCAAATGCGTGCAACAGCATTTGCTGGATTCACACAGTTAAACCATAGAAACACATTTTGTAAAGAATGCATCTCAGAAGTGACATATGCTCCTCAGGTACAATAACTACTTGGTGAAGAGCCTCCCTAGATACCATGATGATTAATATTCAAACAGGAACTACACTTTTAATGTTGGAATCACTCTGCATAAATCTAAATAAATGAAACAAGTTCATCTCCGGTTGGCGGCCTTACATGCTATTGACTCTCAGTTCTGATGTTAGGCACATATCCTCAAAGCTAAGTTGCAGAGACATTAACTGCAATTTGGAGGGGTTTGATGAGAGGAAGAATATAAATCCCATCCACTCTCCCAGAGGGACTTACCTAAATCAAAGAAAGCTTCTACTTCTTTAATAGGTTCTTAATAATAAAAAATAGCTCTTATTCATATAGCATCTTATGATTACAAGTAATGTACTTCTATATCCATAATTTCTTTTGAGTCTTTACAAGAGCCTTGGGAAATAGATGATGATTTGAACATTGCTGATCCCATTTTTAGAGATAGGGAAACAGGTCTGAGAAGATTAAATACCTTGTTCAAAATACACAGCTTGATCTCTGAGGTACCACCTCACACTCTTAGACTGGCCAATATGACCAGAAAGGATAATGATCAATGTTGGAAATTTGGGACACTAATACATTGTTGGTGGAACTGTGAACTCATCCAACCTTTCTGAAGAGCAATCTGGAGTTACACCCAAAGGGCAACAAAAATGTACATACCCTGTGATCCAGCAATACCACTACTGGGTCTATACCCTGAAGAGATCATGAAAATGGGGAAAAACATCACTTGTACAAAAATATTCATAGCAGGGGAGGCTAGGTGGCACAGTGGATAAAGCACTGGCCCTGGAGTCAGGAGTATTTGGGTTCAAATCCAAAATCAAGTAAATGTCCTTCAATTGGGGAATGGCTTAACAAACTATGCTGTATGTATGTCATGGAACACTACTGTTCTATTAGAAACTAGGAGGGATGAAATTCAGGGAAACCTGGAGGAATTTGCATGAACTGATCAGCGCAACAATTAGGGATAGTTTTGGGCTATCTGCAATGGAGAATACCATCCGAATCCAAAGAATTGTGGAGTTTGAACAAAGACCAAAGACTTTTACCTTCAATTTAGAAAAAAATATGGTTATCTTATTATGTAATTTTGCTACCTCTTATACTTTATTTTTCTTCCTTAAGGATATGAGTTCTCTCTCATCACATTCAATTTGGATCAATGTATACCATGGAAACAATGTATAAGACTGGCAAATTGTCTTCTGTGGGGTGGGGGTGGGGGTGGGGGTGGGGGAGGGAAGCAAGATTAGGGGAAAAACTTTAAAACTCAAAATAAATAAAATCTTTGGAAAAAAATACACAGCTTCTCAGAGACATGGCCAAGATAGCAACTGTTCTTTCTTTCCCTTAAACCATGATGCCTCTTCATATTATACAACATACACAGAATCAAAGACTCAGGGCAGATCTTAGGGGTAAATAGGGTTCACAGATGAAGAAAATGAGGCACTCAAAGAGACAAATGACTTGACCATAGTCAAAGAACCCTGGTCCTGACCTATCCTTTTTTCACTGGTACCATGATATTTTTAAATTAATCCCAAGGCTCAGTATTTGTTGAATGTGTAACAAATAGATTAATACTTCTCTCTTCTTAAGAATCAGCATTCAATCTGTTCCTTCTCATAAAATGCACCTTAACTTCCTAGGAAGCTGGCTATTCCTGTTCCAGTAACTCACTCCCTTGGTGATCAGTGTGGGCAACTTTTCTAGGCCAACTCCAGATCATTGGGCTGTCTTTCCTTTAAAAACCAAACAAAGTCTAAAAGGGCAAGCTGTATGGAGGGAAAATATTTTTCCAATGCAAGCATAATATCAACCACAAGAATTTCATAAACATTTCTAACTGCTTGAACTAAATATTTTCCAAATAATATTAGAGTTAAGCAGATGTAACTTTTGAGTCTTTAGATAATTTAAAATTCTACTCAACAAGTCTTTTCATATAAATAAGGATGAGTAGAAAAGGCAAGGATTCTAATGAAATCAATTCCCCTTAATCTTTCAAAAATCACTTTGCTGATTGAAGGAAAAATAATTAGCAGTTTTAATGAAGTTATGGATATCCAAAAGATAGGTGGAAATGTGAGAGTGGAGCTCAGGAAAGAGACTAAGCCTGGATATAGATCTGAAAATAATTTGCATAGAGTTGACAAGGGTTTAGGTGTCAGTCCTTGGGAAAGTCATTCCTTCTCTCTGCCACATTAAATGAGGAACATAACCCTTTCCAACACAACTAAAAAATGAAGATCCAGAGTGGGTAAGTTATTTGACTATTGGACACATCAATAGAAGAGAGATGATTCAAACCCATACTCTCTTACTCTAAATCTAGTATTCTTCCCACTGTACTATGTTGTCTCCTGACTGATAAAATAAGGGCACTAGAGATTTTTAAGATCCTCTGCCACTCTAGTTCCCATGACCCTCTTTCAATCTAGTTCTCCAATTCCTCATTTCTTGAATCTACTAGGTAGTTTATGTTTTGTCTTCTTGTTATTTCCACAACCAATATTAGCCATCAAGGTCAGGCTTTTGGATATAGACTTATGTGTCCTGTTATCCAAACCCTAGTGGTCTATCAGTTTACCTTTATCACATAAATCAACGATCAAATATTATCAAGCACTCACTATGTGCCAGCAACCATGCTTGGTGCCGGGGATATAAATACAAAGACTGAAACTGTGTCTAACTCCCAAGACAAAGTTACCTTTGATCAGAGAAGTTTGCATTCTCTCTAAGAATTCCACAATTCCATTAAAGTTTTAGTACTTGGACACTAGGTTGGCTGATATTCAGCTTAGAGTCAACTGAATGCTTCAGGTCTTTTTCACATGAGTCATAAATTAGATCCCTAAAATCCCGGGCTTGTATTTACATTTTTTTGTTACCCTAAATGAATGCCTTTACATTTACATGCATTAAATTTTATCATGTTGGATTTCAACTCTTCTGAATCTTAATTCTTTCATTCATTATACTGACTATCGCTTCCAGGATTTATTTTTTTTGGGGGGGGGATAAGTCATTAGCAAATCTAATAATCAAGTTTTTAAAAAATTTATTTATTCAGGTCATTAATAAAAATGCTAACATGCAGGTGCAGCTAGGTGATACAACGCAAAGAGCACCAAGCCTGGAGTCAGGAGGACATGGAATTCAAATACAGTCTGAGACACTCAATACTTACTTAGCTATGTGATCTTGGGCAAGTCACTTAACCTCATAGACTTGCAAAAAAAAATGCTAAGTGGGATAGGTTCAAAGAGGAGATCTTAGTATCAATACTTTTTAGGTAAAGATATTTAATTAGTCACAAATAAGCTGGATTTTACTATCATCTATTTTTCTTATTAAAAATCTTCTTTCAGTGGTTTAAACATCACTGTCATTCCTATATTATCTCATTTTAAAGGACTCCTTTTTAAACAAAGGTAATTTAATCAAGTTGCATTTATTAGGTATATAATTTTTTTCAGGTCCTGTGTTAGGCATCAGAGCTACAAAGGTAAAAACAGAATATCTCCTACACTCAAGGTGCTCACATTCCAGAAAGGGAGACCAAATGTGCATATATAAGTAAACAAAAATATATTTTTGGGGAGGGGGATAGCGGTAGTGGCTGGGGTCAATTAGAAATGGTTTTCATAGACAAATGGCATATGAATCAAATGTTAAAAAAACTAAGGATTATAAATGGTAGATATGAGAAAATACAGTCAAGCAAAACAAACTGACAGTGATCCCCTCTAACATCATAAACCTTATTCTGTACCTACAGATCCCAACTTCTCTACCAACACAGTCTATATTCTGAAAAGATAGTTAAAAAATAGACTAGAATAGGAAACTTTGTGATATATATTATGAAATCCAGAAACATTATATCTAAGACATTTTCTTATTTTTTATCAGTTTAGGAATCCCATTAGAAAAGGAAATTAGGTTAATTCAATCTCAACATACATTGAAGTTAATATTATAAATAAAGCGCTGTGTGGGAGAAGACAGAAAGATTAAATAAGAACAAGTCTCTTTGCCCTAATGAAGTCTACAATCTAATATTACTTCTATAAACAGATATGTAAATAACTTAAGATAAATTAGTACATAAGAATTTTTACCATTATATACCTGGAAGCCTTCTTCATTGTACCTACTTGGTCTGTAGATTGAAACAATGAAGGGAAACTTAATGAAAGACATGACTTGAGTTGGGCTTTAAAAACATAATATGTGGACATGGTGGTGGTACACATGATTACTTCTATCCTTGTATTCTCTAAATAATCTAATCTAAAATATCACCAACTAGATAAATGATCCATGTGACAGTTTTGCAGACAAATACCATGTTTATTTAATAGAGAATTTCTAGAATCTGGGTTATTTCTTTTTTTTAATGTTGAAACAACATTTGTCCACCTACTCTTTTGGAACCTTTCTTCTTCTCCAAGTTCTTCAAAGATTACCAAAGGCACACTGGTTATCACAGGTGCAAGTTCTTGCAGCATCCTAGAATATAATTTGCTAGAGCATGACCATTAAATCAGTTAAGTACTCTCTTGATATCTCCCTACCTAGCTTGAATGTCTTCCTCTCTTAACCGTGCATTTTTCTATCTTTCCCAAGTTGAAAATCATTCCCTTTCCTATTCAAAACAGAAGCAAAATTAGTATTGCATGATTCTATGTCTCTAGCATGTCATTAACTTCCTAGCCCTTCCTTTTTCATTTTGCTTTGAACATTAAAACATTTAACTTTAAAAAAGTTAAAATTCAAATTTAATTGCCATTTTTTACTTTACATATTTATACTTCAAAGTCATCAGAAATTCCTGAGTCATGCTACTCCTTTGCATTTATTTCCACTTATCCCAATAAAATATAAGCTCAATTCAATTAAAAAAGTTATATGATGAGAAAATAAAGACAAAACAAAAAACAGAACTGAATTTCCACTAAGGAAAAACACTGTACATAGGTAATTTCAACAAAATATTGAGTAAATTCAAAATAATGGAGGAGAGGAGAATTTCATATGTGGAAATGAAGTATGGTCTCTTGTAGGAGATTGTATCTGTACTAAATTCTGAGGGAAAACTGAGATGCAAGGGGTCTGGAGGCAAAGGAAAGACTGCAAAGAAATGCACACGTGGTCAGGATATGTATGGGAAATGGTCAATTTGGCTGGAACCTATAATATAAAGGGAAGTAATACAGAATCAGTTTGGAGAAGTAATTTGGAACCAGATCAGGAAGCACTTTACAGATGCAAAAACGAGTTTGCATTTTACTCTAAAATCAAGAAGGAACCTCTGAAGCTTACTAACAGGGGAGTAGCATGAGCCCAGCCCTTCAGGGCTGGCAATTTGCAAAAGGAGGAACTAGAGAAGACCATCCAAGAGATTGTAGCAATCATTTAGGCCAGACAAAATTGCCTTCCCTTTCTCTTGGCATTACCAATGCCAAACAGAGAGACCTTTTCACAAGACAAGTGTTAAGAGGTGCTTGCTGAAAGTAAGAATTACTCTTTCTACCTTCTATGTATACCATCCTGAACTCAGGGCAGAGCTCCCTATGTACCATTCTTCCTCATCAGGGACTCTTAACCCTTTCATATCACGGACCCTTTGGCAGCCTGGGGACAGCCCATAGACCCCTTCTCATAATCATGTTTTTAAATGCATAAAAATATATTCCATTTCAAAGGCAACATATTATACTGAAATATTGTTATCAAAATATTACCACAAGCTTACAGAACTCAGGTTAAAAAATTCTAGGTGTTTAGAATTTTGTTTTTAATTTTTTCAAAACTATCTTAAGTCAAATTTCCTTCTACAGTCTTTGGACTACAACTTTTTCCTCAATTTCTTTTTCTTTTGCAATTTTCCTAAATATCAGGAACATTTGTTTAACAGCACTATGACTTTTCCTTCCTTGTTAATAATAGGCTCCCAAAAGACATAATCACCCCAGAGTTTCTAATCACTTTCCTATCAGCCACTCACTCTTCTTTGGTCAGAATTCAGTAGGGAAACATTTAATAATAACAACAGAAAGCTTACATTTATAGAGTGTACTATCTGCATTATCTCATTCGAACATTTCTCCTCATCACTTCCTCTATATTGAGGGATATGTAAAGGCATATGAAACATTCAACACTATTTTTTAAACTAATATGAAGAAGATAACAGAATTTCAGAAAATTGAAGTCTCTTTATCAATGCCATATTTTGCCTCTGTGTTAATTTTGCAGTTCCATGTCAGATGTTTCATTCCCCTTTCAACAAATAAAATCTGTTACATGTTTTCTTTAAAATGTCACTTCTGTGATTATCTCCTTTTAACATATTCACCTACAAGTTTCTTTTTGGTGTTTCCATCCTGGAGGAGTGGGCACCTCTATAGGCACCTATTCACTGAATAAACAATGATACTCCTCTTTTCCTTTTACTAAATCACTCTGGGAAAAAAACCAGCAAAAGCCACCAAACACAGATATCCTTGGGGAAGCCCACTAGACATCTCTTTCTGAACTGATACTGACCTATCTGGGTCTAACTAGTCAACTAGTTTCAAATCCACCTATATGTATTAGCATTTACCCCATAGCTCTACAATTTCTTTTCCATTGAAATGGAATGGTTATCCCATCACTATCATTTACCATATGTATAACTTGGACAAATCTTTATGAGCCTCACTTTCTTCATCTATAAAACAAGAAGTTGTTCTAGATGGATAAGAGGATTGGATCTATGTGACCTCTAATATCCTACCCAGCTCTGAAATCATGATCAGATGATCCTTTCTTTCCTTATTCCAATCATGAATTCTGCCTCACTGATCATATTTAACTTGTGTTAAAAATATTAAGATTGCTTTAGTAGCCATATTTTGTGTATTAGGATACATATCTGAATAATAAAATATATTGCACCCACCCCCCAAACATTACCAAACTATTGAATTTTTAATCTTCTTTTCTTCCACATAAAAGATAGTCAGCAAATGAAAATTCCCTTCCTTAGGGGTCTTTGTCTTGTGTGTGTGTGTGTGTGTGTACACACACACACTTCAAAGTCATTCCAAGTGGTTCTATTAATGTTAATATTATTAATATTAAGATAATTTGGGAAGATTATATTCAAGAATAACTTCATCAAGTACAGTAGTAATAGTGATTTTAGAGAAGTGAAAATAGAAGTTTTTGTTGTTTCTTTTTTAATAAAAGGGAAAATGTTTCCACTCACAGATAAGTCAAACACAGCTGAAAAAATTTGGCCCAAACTTCTCAGAAAAGAAAGGGGGAAAAAGATCACCTTTGTGCTGAGACTAAGCTTGGGAAATTTCTGCCTAAATGCATTTTTAAATAAATATGTACAACTGGGAATTTTTCTTTGAAAGGAGGACAGATGGCAGCTTATTAAGGGTGGGAAAAATATTATAGAAACTGTTTCTCAACAAGAACTACAATAGCTGTTTCTGCAAACAGGAACTCACCAAGACAATTCCCCTCCCCGCTGCCCTGAAACTACATCTAGTTGATGTCTAGCATCTTTTTTTTGGAAACAAGAGTTAAAAAAAATATAGCTGCTTTTATATGTGCTTCTGAGGCACACTGATATTTTTTTGATTCACTGACTTGCTTTTAAAAATATAAACTCTATTCTTTCTGAAAATTTCATCTCTCACATGAAAGAATGGAAGATCTGGCTATATTCTGAATACGTTTGCTTGCATATTCTGGGTGGCAATGAGAAAATATATTTTTAAGAAATTTAAAGTTTTAAAAATCTTTAAAAGATAGCTAATATGTCTTAGCTGAAGATTACAAAACAACTTTTCTCATTCTAGAAGGGTAAATCCAAAATTTTAAATTACAGAAATAATACTTGAATATCTGTTAATACATGTTCCTATGTTGGGTAGGGACATGATAAGCATAGAAACATATCACCATCCACAAAGATTTATGACCTTCTACCAAAAACAAAGACTATCAAATGAAGCCATTAGATAACAAAGTAGTATATTGTCAAGAATGAAACTGTGTGATAAAAAAGCAAAAAACAAAACAAAAATACAGCTTCAAACTTAAGCACAAATATTAAATAATTTAAATAAATATTTTACAAGTTTATTTTAAAAGATGGTTAGAATTCAGAATGGTGGGGGCAGCTAGGTGGCACAGTGGACAGAGCACCAGCCTTGGAGTCAGGAGTACCTGAGTTCAAATCCAGCCTTAGACACTTAATAATTACCTAACTGTGTGACCTTGGGCAAACTACTTAACCCCATTGCCTTGTAAAAAAAAAAAAAAAAGAAAGAAAAGAAAAAGAAAAAAAAAGAATTTACAATGGTGATTAAAAAAAAGGGAATTCCAGGCTGGAGAGAGGCCATGGCATGGGAAAACCCAAAGAAGCAGGAAAAAAAATCTGGCATATTACATTTAAGTGACAAAAAGCCAGATGCGGAAAGACCCTGTGGAAAGCAAAGAGGTTTTTGCTTTCTTCATTGATGAACCAACAATGGAGAGAGATTAATGTAGGTTAAAAAGCCAAGCATAATTTTATTTTTAAAAGAGATATGTAGAAATAAAAAGGTAGTATATTACATATGCATGAAAACTACAAATTAATGTGATTGATTAAAAAAAACTCAGAACATAAATATTCAAATGAATAGCATTTTTTTTCAAAATAGTTCCC
Source organism: Macrotis lagotis (assembly GCF_037893015.1). Classification (NCBI taxonomy): domain Eukaryota; kingdom Metazoa; phylum Chordata; class Mammalia; order Peramelemorphia; family Peramelidae; genus Macrotis; species Macrotis lagotis. The sequence goes on along the minus strand of NC_133658.1, from coordinate 217,547,018 downwards.
ATGGAGGATGTTACCAAAAATGACAGACAAGAGACTGGAACTCTCTCTCTCTCTCTCTCTCTCTCTCTCTCTCTCTCTCTCTCTATATATATATATATATATATATATATACACACACACACACACACACACACACACACACATATATAATCATGATAAACAAAGATCCATATTAATCATGTGAAATCTTGTATAAGAATCAAATCAAAATGGGAAAAAAATATCATACACGAGACAACTTTTAAAAATGAAAGATAGTAAGCTTTGGTCTGTATTTAAACTCCAAAGTTCCTTCTCTGGATATGGATGGAAGTCTCCATCTCAATTCTTTAAGACTTGTCTTTCACTATTGTACTGCTTAAGTGAACAAGTCCAAGATAATTGATCATCACCCCATCCTGCTGTTGGTGTGTACAATGTTCTGGTTCTACTCACATCAGTACATGCAACTTTCCAGGCTATTCTGAAGGCCCGTCCCTCATGATTTTTAACAGAACAATAGTATTCCATCAGATTCATATACCACAATTTGTTCAGCCATTCCCCAATTGATGAGGATCCCCTCAATTTCCAATTCTTTGCCACTAAGAAGAGAGTTGCTATAATTATTTTTGTGTTGTTTTTTTTTTTTTTTACCCTTTTCTGTGATCTCTTTGAGATACAGAACTAGTACCGATATTGCTGGATGAAAGGGTATGCACAGTTTTACTGCCTTTGGGGCATAATTTCATACTGCTCTCCAGAAAGGCTGGATCAGCTCACAATTCCACTAATAATGCATTAGTGTCCCAGTTTTCTCATACTCCCTACACCACTGATTGTTTTCCTTTTTAGTCATATTGGCCAATCTGATAAGTGTGAGTTGGCACCTCGGGGTTGTTTTAATTTGCATTTCTCTATTCAATAATGATTTACAGCATTTTTTCATATGACTATAGATAGCTTTAATTTCTTCATTTGAGAATTACCTTTCCATATCAATTGGGGAATGAGTCAGTCATTACTTCATAATCTGGCTTCATTTTTTCCCCTCTTATATCTCTTGAAAAGCAGGAATCCTAAAGAGCCATGTGACTAGAGCAAATTGTTTCCCTTCTCTGGGCCTTTCTGACCCCTAAAATCAAGTATTAAACTTCATGAAAGTTCTAACTTTCTAGGTCTATGCTGGAGAAGTTATCAAATTACATGCTCATTTCTTTGACTTTTACAAAAAGCATACCAGAACTTAAGCACCTAAAAGTGGTATTAAATCCTTCAAAGCAGTAATAATATGGAGGCTATAGATGATAATCTTCTAAGCGTATAGCACATTGCCTAATCTTTGGACAAATCTTTTATGTTCTAAGAGTGGATTAGGTTTTGGGAAGGAAAAACTCATGTAGAACCCAAGGCTAGTGGATTTTTAAAAAATATGTCTAACTTCAAAGCTAGAAAGGGGCAGTGAGGTGGCACAACCTGGAGTAAAGAAGACTTGAACTCAAATTTGGTCTCATACATATCTTAGCCTGTAAACCCTGTAAAATCCTGGTTACCTCAGTTTCCTCATCTATAAAATGAGGTAGAGAAGGAAATGGAAAACCACTCTAGTACCTTTGCCAAGAAAACCACAAATGAGGTGAAACACAACAACAAAAGAAACTGAACAACAGCAACAAGAATATGGTCTCATTAAACAAAGGATGACACAGGGCATACTGGGACCTGGGGGGAGACTGAAAAGTTGATATTAGAATCTCAATGGAAAGCTTTTGGACATCAGAGTCTTTGTTTATTTATAAATTAAGACTTTCAGGAAGGGCTTTTCACATTTGTCTTTCTCAAAAGTTCCAAGGAACAGAAGTCACGTAGCTAAGTTTTATCCAAGTAATTAAAATGTTTCCTTTTTATTTATGATGAGAATAACCATAGAAACAGTTAATATAAAATTATTTTTAAGACCTATCACGTTCTGGAGGTAGGGTCAGAATATCTGGGTTCAAATTCCTACCCTTCCATTTATTATATGCATGACTGGGCAAGTCACTTCACCTATTTAATGTTTGATTTCCTTTGTAAAAAGCAAAAATGCTCTCTATTGTCTCTTGTAGTTATGATCCTATAAAATTCCCCCAATCCCATAATCTCAAGACATTATAGTAAAGTATATATAGAAACATTCAAGTATCAGAACAATTTCTGAAATGTCTTGTTTACCAGCAAAATTTAATATTCTACTCCTTTAAAAGTCAGTCATTCTACTTATTCTAAATAATATATAAATGCTTATTGACTTAAATATGACATCAGAGAAAATATCCTGACCAAATAGACAAGCAAGTCGTCATTCATAATTCAATCAAGGACAACTTAATAATTAACTATACTGAATGCTCTAAGGATTAAAGAAAGGTAACTATGAATTAGCTCCTGCTCCCTGAACTTTACAATCAAGGAGGGCAATTCCACACATATAAAAATAAACAATTCTATAAAATATAATTATAAAGTTACCAATAATTATCAAATTAACAATTTGAAGTCATATGATGAGTGAAACAATGGGCCAAAAATGACAGGATACCTCAATTCTGGTCTATCTAGGCTCTGTTGACTAGCTAAGTAATATTAAACATGACATTGTCTCCTCTTTGAACCTCAGTTGTCTCACCTGTAAAATGAGATACTAAATGAGACCATTTCTAAGGTTCCTTTTAGCTCTAAAAGTCCATGAGACTTCAAGCTCAAGTGGGAGACACAAAGTTAAGTTGGCCTCCAGGAGTAGCAATGAACATGCCCTTGTCCACTGGGACAAAAGGACTATCTATAGTGACAGCAACTGGGGCAAGTATAGGTATGTAAATATGCCAAGCAAAAAGACTATTTTTTCAGTAAATCAGGAAGCCAGGTCCTCTGCTGACAGGGTTAAGAGAATAAAGAGTTGAGACATTGGGGGGAGGCTTGAAGAAATGAGGATCAGATTTTCAAGATAAATTGAAATCCTTCATAAAGCCACCCTAGATTAAAGTCAATGCTGTCTTTTCCCTTTTCCTCCCTCAAACCCCAACTGATAGCATTCATTGTTGATAAAACTACCTATATAGCAATTCTACATGTCTGGAAATGTCTAAAAATAAACCTGGCTATTTTGCTAAATAGTAAGTATTTCATCAGAAGAAGTCTTCAAGCAAATGCTGGATAACAATTGTCAGAGATATTATAGATGACTTCTGCAATAAGTAGAAGGTTATATAGACGACCTTGATAGTTTCTTTTAATTTTAGTAGTTTGAATCTATGAATCCAAGCTTGGGGAATGGTATGAGCCAAGTCAGAAAGGCCAAGGATAAAGATGACTTGGTCTAGGGCAATTTGTGTGAGAAATTACTAGGAAAGAAAGCTAGAGGACAAGATATAACACCAGACAAGAAGTAGGAAGAATAAATGTGGTTAAATACCCAAACTAGACTTTTACTTCTTGTCTGTTTTTATTAAAATGTAGTACTTAGATTCTATAAGAAAAGGAAATTATCAAACTTCTCTGTTATTTAAATGTATAGAAAAAAGAGTTAATTTAGTCATCATCAATGCCATTCAGGTACTCACCTAACCCAGAGATGTTTATTGCTTTCACTGATTTCTTCATTTTGTAAAGAACTGTACGGTCCACATCCAAAGCCTGAAATAGAGAAGATATTTTAAATGGCCATAATCCAAATTGTGAATCATTATTACCTTGAAATCACCTTTCCCCACACCCCAGTTCACTAGATTTCTCTAATCTACTTGAGGACAACATATGACACTACTCCTTTGGGGCAACTTCTAGTGTAGGTAGGAGACAACAACTTAAATTCAGAGACATTAAGACATGGATTCTAGTCTTAGATTTATCTAACTAGTTGTATGACTTCAAGCAGGTAATCCATCCTTCCTTGAGCCTCAATTTCTTGACGAGTGTTCATTTGGGTTGATTAACCTTTTTTTTGGGGGGGGGCAAGGCAATGGGGTTAAGTGACTTGCCCCAGGTTACCCAGCTAAGTATTAAGTGTCTGAGGTCATATTTGAATTCAGGTCCTCCTGACTCCAGGGCTGGTGCTCACTTGAGTTAGGGAGTTCTAAACTGCAGTAGAGCTAAACCCAATTAGTATTCTTTATAATCCTGTTTATTTTATTTCATGCATTTAAAGACAATATTCTGAAAGAGGCTCCATAGGTTTTGCCAAATTGTCAGAGGGGTCCATCCACAAAGCTAGGGTCTCAAAGGTTCTATTTATAAGATTCTATAATTCTTAATCTTAATCTCCAATCTCTGGCACCAAAAATCCAGGCAGATAACATCAAGTCAAAAATTTCAGCTAAAGAAACAAAACTGGGGTGAGGAGATGCACCCTGGTATGACAAGCTTAATTCTCTACTAACAAGAGGGAAAATACTCTGTAAAACTTAAGCTAACTCTAAAGGTTTCCTCCCACATTATACTTCTAAACTTGGAAACAGCTCTCACAACCATATACCAGGCAAAAATAGACCTATGTAAAATAGCACACATATAAAAATAGGCATGATAAATAACCAATTTTACGAAGTTCAAAAGTGAGGAAAAGAGTGTTGGCTTCACAAATGTAGATTTGAATGTATACTAGCTAAGAAACAATATCTTATTTTCCTATTCTTTGTAAAGCAGAAATACTGAGATCAAGGTGAGAGGCTACCTATAAAGATATTTTAATTAAAACATAGCAGGTGGAAAAAGCACTGATTTTAGTCATCTTCCTTTTGTATTTTGTAGATTTATACCTAATTAAGAGCAAATTTCAACAGGGAACCCTTGGGCAATTAATCAATATGGAAGGCTAAACTAGCAGTCACTTCATTTTGCTAACTTAAAGAAATTGTACCTAAATTAATCAAACTCAAAGAACCAGAAGGTAAAGGTTTCCACACATCTGAACATGTCAAAGGTTGAACAAAGTTAAGAAGGATGTTGTATATGAGAAATATCATGAAGTTTAGTCTTAAAGACAGCACTGGTGACCTTATTGAGAAGTTTCTGTAATGGAATGAAAACTCATATTGCACTGGTTTGAGAAATGAGAAAATGTAGATAGTTTAGTAAAGAAATTTTTCTAGAAGTTTGATTGTAAAAGGGAAGAGAAAGACAAGAATTTATTTGAGGGGATGATAAAAGTCAAGTGAATGATGGTTTGTGGGGTTGGGAATGAGAGTAGGGGTTGAAGGAAAGGTTGGAGATTTGGGCATGTGTGAAGGCATCAGGGAAGGAACCAGTAGATAAAGAGATGTTGAATTAAGCACTTCTCAGTCTCTCTGACTCTGTGTCTCCCTCTCCCTCCCCCTATTCCTGTAGACACAGCAGTTCCAGTTGAGCCATGAGGTTGGAAGCTAGAAGACAGATGTACAGATATCTCTTTTTGGGAGTTTAGTTGTGAAAGGGAGTCAAGAGAAAAAAGAGGGTGGTAGGTCAAGTGAAGGTTTTATGTGCTTTCTTTTTAAAAGCTAGGGGTTATGGATGGGGGTGTGTGTGTGTGTGTGTGTGTGTATGTGTGTGTGTGTGTGTTTTTCAAGAAATGAATCAGGATGTAGGCAGTGTTTGAAGATTGGAAGAAGAGGGGGGCGGGGATAATTATGAAGGTCATGTGCGACCAAGGGTACATATACAGAGAGGTTAGCCTTGAGGAAGAGAATTCTTTATCAGAGATTAAAGCAAAGAAGAAAGTAGAGATGTGAAGGAAAGGAGAAGAGGGAGGTTATGGCAAAAGGACTATTTTTTTCAGTAAATTAAGAAGCCAGGTCCTCTGCTGACAGGGTTAGGAGAATAAAGAGTTGGGACATGGGCGGGGGGTGGGGGGAGGCTTGAAGAAATGAAGATCAGATTTTCAAGATAAATTGAAAGAAGAATGAGTGGTGGGCTTGGAGTGACAGAATATAGTAAAGTCATTTCTTTCTGAAGCTTGATTTCCTCATCTATGAATGATGAGGGGATTGTCCTAGATAATTTTTAATCCCTTTACATAGCTCTATAATTTTATGATGTTCCATGCTACTTATTGTTCTTAAATGCAACCAAAAATGAGGGAACTCATAAGAGGTAGCTCTTAGTAAGACAGTTTATTAGGTTTGCTGAGCTCAAATTTGAAACTCTAAAGGAAAGGATGGGCATGAGTTTATGTTTGGAACAGACAGTTGTTTTAGAACAAAATAGAAAGGAAAACAATGGATGAAAAATTGAATTTTAATAAATGTATCTGTCTTTCATCCTTTTCCATTTTCCAATTCATCTATCAGTCATTTAATTTCAACCAAAACTGAGGGTTTTGCATGAGAAGAAATGAGATTCTTAAAGATAGCAAGAGCCAGGTGTGCTGGGATACTCCTATGATTTTTGCTACAGGAGGTCAAAGCAGATGGGTGGCTTGAGTTCAGGAGTTTTCAAGTCAACTGAGTGCTCACAGTAAATGGGACTAATATGTTGAGTCCCTGGGAGCAGAGCCGAGACCCCAGGCTGCCCAGAGTAGAGCCCAGCTGTCCCAGGTCAGAAAAATGAGCAGGTCAGAGATTCCAGAGGGTTTCACAGAGGGATGTGGTGGTGAGCTGCTGCACTCCCAATCTGGGCAAGATAGGGGAGACTTCAGTTTCAAAATAGGGGGTAAGAGAGTAAGTATGTAGTCTCCAAATGTCTGTGAGCTCGTGAGCAATGATGAAAAGGCTAGATTACTATAAAAGGAAACAGAATGTATTTTCAGTTCAAGAAATGGCATGAGTTAAAACATGGGGTAGAAGTTGTGGTGTAATACAATCATCACTAGATTTCCCTCCAAAGAGGGTAAGACACACAGCTAATTAGTGCTAGAGCTGGGACCAGAAGTTGATTCTCTTTTTTTCACAATACCAAGTAAACTTCTGTTTATTAGGACTAAGTCTCTTAATTTGTTTTTTATTTATTATAAATTTATAATTTGTTTATTATTAGTCTTTTTACCTCACTCAGGCTAAAATAATACTAGGGAGCAAGTTAATAGGAAAGAACAGTTTCATTTATTTTACTCATATATTTGTATCTTTGAAGGGAAGAGGCTGGCAAATACTGTATTTCTTCAGTCTATTTGCAAAGCTGACTAGATTTTTGTCACTCTCTCAGCCAGACTGCACAATAAAAAGAGTAAGGAGTGAGCAAGTAGATGATTGTCTATCTATCCCCTACCAAGGGATACTTCCCATCATCATCCCACTTTTTCCTCAGCAATTAAAAATCATGGCCCATTTTTTCATTAACATCTTCTTGATAATCTAGACAGGAACTAATTACCTTCCTTCCTCAAATATCTATTAAGTATCTTCTGTGTACTGAGCATTGAACTAACACTAGGGGAGACAGAAAGTTTAGATCAAGAACTTGGTATCTTTCATATTTCCAAACACTCAGCTTCCAGACTAATAAATCCTTTAGTCTAATAATATTAGCAATAGCTAACATTTAGATAGTGCTTACTATAGGCCAGGCACTATGCTAGTGCTTTGCAATAATTATTTCATTTGATTCTTTCAATAACCTAGCATACTGGATGTGACCCTTCTTCCAAAGCATATTAGTTGCTAAAAACAAAAATCTCAGCTCCTTTTAAGAAGAATTTTCCCGAACAAATTGGAAGCAACAACAACATGCACAGAAACAATAAGGACACTTATTTTTCCAAAATACATTCATAGTTTTTCAATGAAGACATCCTGGAGTTCAATTTAGAAAGGTGAGAATGATAAAGCAGGTAGGAAGAGACCCCAGGCAGTGGAGAGAGCACTGGCCTTGGAGTCAGAAGGACTGGAGTTCAAATCCAGCGTCAGACACTCGACACAAACTGTGTGACCTTGGGCAAGTCACTTAACCCTGATTGTCTCTCATCCAGGCCATCTCCAGTTGTCCTGATTCATATCTGGCCACTGGATCCAGATGGCTCTGGAGGAGAAAGTGAGACTGGTAACTTAGCACTCAAATCCAATTCATGTGCTTGTCATGGTATCACTTCCCTGATATCATAGTATTCTTTGAAAATGAAGGACAAACATTTACACTGATATGAGCCAATTACTCTAATTCTATTAGAAAAATTATTTTCAAAACAGTTTAATAAAAATAAAAATACACCACCTTCAATATTCCTATACCTGGTTATTAAGAACCATCTTGGTTTTACTCTAACATGTACATTCAGTGTTTATCAGTCTCTTCCTACTCTGTGACAAACATTTGAATTTGTATAAAGTATTATGGATTATTTACTTTTTTGTCTAGCCATATTTCCATTCATACTGCCACACACACCCAAACCACATTACAAAACAATTAAAGGATAACACAAAATTACTGTCAAGGGGTACAGAGCTTATTTAAGGAGAGAAACTGCCGATGAGAACCCAAAAATAAAAGGAAAACAGAAATCAGAAGCTATTGTCAGGTATATAGCTATATATCCTCTGGGAAGTGATTATCTACAGACTTTAAAAAAGAAAAATTCTACTGGTGATGGTGATTTCTAAGCCTAGAAGCGCTATCTTAGATTATCAAAATATACTAGAGGCTCATTATTGATATCAAGGGCATATCACCAATTTCAAAAGCTTCTCCCAGAGAGACTATAATTACTGTTAATTTTAAGAATCAAATGGAATGCTATGGAAATAACTTGGAGACTTCAGAGTGATGACTTGAAAAAAAGCAGAAAATACTGTTTTCTAGTCATGGTTGAAGAAAAGTTAGGGAGGATGGAGAAATTCTCATTCTTGATGGAGTAGTCAACTTTTGTCTTGCAAAGAGGATGAAAAAACTCTTAAGAAAAGACTTTACTTGGTGGATCTTAAGCGAACTGAATGGTTGAACTGTATTTCTACAATAAAGAGAAATCATCTGCAGTTACAGTGATAATTAGAGATGATTTTGCCTATAATCTTTCTTCACAGCAATAACTATAGTGATTTATGTCTTGTTGTATTGTTTATACTGTTAACTGTAAGTCAGCAACTTTAATCTTCTTCAAACAGAACGTACAAAGCCCAAGAGAAAAGTAGGTTCAAGTTAGAGAACACATGGAACAAAGAGGTGATTCATAGCCAGTTGTGCTGTTCTTCCCTTCGTTGGTGTTGGACAGATTCTTCTTGGGCATGGTCTAGTTTGGTGGGTTTTTTCATGAGTCTCCATCTAGTCTGTGTTGGCTAATCTAGAAGTGCTGTGAGGACAGTCATGGGATGGTGCAAGTACAGATCTGGAGTCTCTTTTGACCATCTCATGTTCTTCTCTTACCAGAGCTTGAGGGGAGCATGGAGAAAAGAGACTGAGGCCAAGCCTCATCTAGAGATCTCTCCTTATCCTACTATTGGAAATTTCTCCTCAGGCATTTTATTGGAACCCCACATTTACTGCAACTGCTGAAAAGGATCTACTGCTAAACTAGGGAGGAAAGAAGGAAAGAATTCACTATTTATTAGGCACTTCACTAAGACCTTTGCAAATATTATCTCATTTGATTCTTCTAATAAGCCTGGAAAATAAGTGTTATTATTATTATTGTATTACAATTTAGGAATTCAAGGGAGACAGAGGTGTCACAGAAGTCTTTTTTTTTTTTTTACACAGAAGTTTTAAGAGTCTGAGGTCACATTTGAATTCAATCTTCCTGGATGTCAGTGCTCTATCCACTGTGCCACCTAGCTGTCAACTACCTTTAGAATTAATGGATGACCTATCCTCCTCTTCCTCCCTATTGCCAGCATTACATGAAAATCAAATAATTTTTTATAAATTCATATATTTATACATGTCGTATATTTATAAATGTGTCTACTTACATATTAATAATACAATAGTATTAATCGTAATATCACCTACCTGCCTAGAGTATGGCCAGATTTCCTTAAACTATTCAATCAATTAACATTACTCCAATTTCAAGTATTTTTCATGCTTAGGCTAAAGTCTGTTTCTTACTCTTATCTCATTAAGATATCAAGGCATCTTATTACTTTAAATGGGGTATGTTGACTTAACTGAATAGATCAATCAATCTAACCCTTATACATACAAAACAAATGGCTCAAACTACCAAAGTAAGCAACACAGCCACTGAAAACCTGAGAATAAAACATTCAGAACTAAACATGGGCTTTCTCTCCCCATTCAGAAAACAGAATTAAAGTTAAAGTAAAGCCACATTTAATAAGTCCTAACAGACCCCCTCAAATTACCCAGCTCAAGGATAACTTGGAAAGTCATTAGAATAATGACACTAACATGAGTAACTGATCAATATAAAGGATCTAAAGAAATATGAGGACTTTGAATGATATAAAAAGTCTGTCTCCACTCTATTCCCCTTCCCTTTTTATGTCAAAGACTAGAGATTTAAGCAGCTGTGACCAATTACAACTATTTTCTTACTTTTTAGCCTAAAAACAATATATTGACCCCACATCCCTTCTTGTGCATTTTTAGGGAGTGTACATGTAAAGGAAAGTTATTACTACAATTATAATAGCTCAGAGCTCCCATTGAGGAAAATATCTAACATTCATACAGAGGGTTTCATTCTCTGCCTGAAACATAATTTTTTAGTTTAAGTCCAGTTACGTTTTAACTTCTTTATATCTGAGGCAAAACCAGAACATAGAAAAACAGCTTTAGTTCCATTTTTCTATTCTTAGATGTCTAAAGGCTCACCTTGATCTTTCCCTTTTCCGATGTGACTCAGATATCCTCTCAGCTTCTCTTTTCCCCACTGCCCCCATCACCAATTCATTCTCGTTCAACTATAAATCATCTCCTTCAAAGTTGCTGCTGAGTTCAGGTTATCCTCATTCCTTCCCTTCAATAAGCTTTCCCATCAACCTTAAGGCTCTAATGATCTTAAGGCTCCAATTTCATGATAATCCAAAATCATTCTTGGGGTTTGAGAGATGTTCTTACCCATAAACTACAAATCCCAAGATGTCTGGCAGTTGTCAAACACCTCTATCATCATTTGTTATGTTATATAGTATACTTTGTTTTCTACTTGAAGGGGAGTTCCATTTTGTCTTTGGATCCCCAGTGCCTGGCATTTATTAAACTTTAATTTTTTACTTTCTGATTGAAAAGGCAAAGCAAAGCAAGACCAGTCCTTGATGAGAGAGTGGCCACTTGAGAGGTAAACTTAAATGGTTAAGTGCTACAGAGAGGGTCCAAGAGATGTCAGTGGCCTGAATGAGAGTCCCTACGAAAGACAGGGTTATAACCCCTCAGTCTGAGAGCCAGTACCCACAGAGGCTGGAATTTTGTAGTTTGAGAAGAGAATTTCAGACTGGGGAGGGAAGGGAACAGGATTTTATATTCCACTGTTATCATGAAATATCTGGAGAATGAGGGTCTAATGGGAAAGGGGCTGCCTGTCTAGCTACACCAAATGTTTCCTTTCTGAAGTGAGTTCAAAGTCAAGGGTAGCACTATGCAAATAAAGGACATTAGGATCTTCACGGAAAGTGGGACTCATAAAAGAGAGAAAAAAATTGTTATTAACTGTTTATAGGTCATAGGCTATTGTGAATCCTCTGATGTTTCTTTGGGGATAGGGGCTGGGGGGGGGGGTGAATAAAAGCTAGCTGATACCCAAGAAATGCTTTACCACCTTGAAATACTAATAGGGTATCTGAGGACCCCCAGAGAGTTCATTTCTGAAATTATGGACTTGCACAATATTTAAGCTATAGTGAAACACCCCAGAGTAAATTCCAGATGGGAGAAATACATATCAAAAGGAGTTGATAATTTGAGAGATAGTCCACTACCTCAAAATGAACACTCAAGAGTTGTGAGCCACAGATTACATACAACATTCTTTATTTTTTTTTTTTTTTATTTTTAGGTTTTTTCCAAGGCAAATGGGGTTAAGTGGCTTGCCCAAGGCCACACAGCTAGGTAATTATTAAGTGTCTGAGACTGTATTTGAACCCAGGTACTCCTGCCTCCAGGGCCAGTGCTTTATCCACTACGCCACCTAGCCGTCCCAATACAACATTCTTTAAAAAAAAATTGTTCTGTGATCATATCAGTGTGAGGAGCTGGTGAAGGAACTCCTTCTAACATTTCTAACTGTTACATACTTGGCAACTTATAATTTTAGAGAGTTGTCTGGTCCATGTGTCAGAGAGTAATCATGAATCTAGATCTTCCTGACAGCAAGCCCAGGTCTCTCTATTCACTCCACCTATTACCTTTCAACAAATCAAATTACTAGAAAACAAACAAAATTACTTTAAAAAATAAAAATAAGTTGTCTCAAGTATTTATTTCCACAAACTATAATCAAATTTTATCTCGACTATGAATGACTTAATGTGACTTTGATGAAGTTCTCAAGACTTCCAGTTTCTTACTATGTGTCTACTAAATGAGGCAAGCAAAATACTAAGCAATTTATCAGTATAATCTCATTGTTCCTCAAAATAGCCCTTTGACAGTCCAGGTCACACAGCCAGGAAGTATCTGAAGCTTAACTTGAACTCAGGTCTTCCTGATTCCAGGCCAAGTACTCCATCTGTTGCACCACTTATTGCCTCAATAAACATTAAAGTGCCTTCCATGTACCAGCCAAAGTGTTTTTTTTTTTTAGTTTTTTTTCCAGGAAAATGGGGTTAAGTGGTTTGCCCAAGGCCACACAGCTAGGTAATTATTAAGTGTCTGAGGCGGCATTTGAACTCAGGTACTCCTGACTCCAGTTCTGGTGCTCTATCCACTGCACCACCTAGCTGCCCCTGGTTCATTTTTTCTAGAGGACAATCTAATAACAAGAATGACCATGCTGTTACCCTTGATCCAGTAATTCCCTTCCTGGAAACATCCCCAAGGAAATAACCTAAAAGAACATAAGAACTAAAAGTACATAACAATGGCTAATGCAGCGATATTTACAATAGTGAAAAAATTGGAAACAACCCAAATTTGCTTTAACAGGGAAATGGCTAAAATTACTTGCTATGATGGAATAATTTGCATTTAGGTGGATTTTATGCCAATAAATGAAAATACATCAATAAAATATTTTTATTAAATTACTGTACCAAGGAGAAAAAAAGATTAAGATGTGTATTTTTTGAGGGAGGGGTACAGTGGAAAGGACTTCAGTTAAAAATTCTGTGTGTCCTTCATAGCTAAATGATCCTAAATCATTTCACTTATGAGACTCAGATTCTACCTGTGAAATAGGGATAATAATAGCTGCACCAATCTACTACATTGGATTGTAGTATGAGTCAAATAAAGTAAGAGGATGTGAAAGTGCTTTGCAAAAATTCCCTGAATTTATGTGAACAAAATCAAATGGAGGCAAAGAGATTTAAATGGCTACACTTCAACAGGGTAGAATTTTACTTCCTATAATTTTATTTGCACAAAACAAAGACAAAAAACCAATATCATCCCTAAGACTACTTGCCCCAGAGTGCACACACAGACTTAGGAACCCACTGTGGAAACTGCAATACAGCAAGTTTAATTAGATAAAAGGGTATTCCTAATAGTAAGAGCTGCCTATGAAATTCCCTCTCATAGAAGGTTTTCCATCCAAGACTGGATAAAATGATCCTTCTGATTCTGAGGATTCTGCCACCTCCAGTTCAAATAAATCTAGACTGGTGGTCTTTCATCCTGTATCCAAAGTTGTTCTTGGCATACTAGTAGTGTAAGGGAATCTGCAAAGTCTATCAACCTAATTTTGTTTCTTGTAGTAAAGAATGTCTATTGTCTATTGTCAGTAAATCAGTCAATAAAACATTGATGTTGAAGCCTTTCCCCCCTTTCATTCTCTTTAAGATTTTATTTATTTTGAGTTTTACAATTTCCCCCCAATCTCCCTTCCCTCCCCCCACCCCACAGAAGGCAGTCTGTTAGTCTTTTCATTGTTTCCATGGTATGCATTGATCTAAGTTGAATGTGATGAAAGAGAAATCATATCCTTCAGGAAGAAAAATAAAGTATAAGAGATAGCAGAATTACATAATAAGATAACGGATTCCATGTTTTTAAGAACCCGGGGTCAGATCTGTAGCTGGATGAGATAAGAAGCTAGGCCTTTAAATAGGGTTCAATCTTTGAGTTACAATCAATAGAATTTAGAAGTGGAAGAGACCTTCGAAGTTATCTAATCCATTTGTAGAAGAGAAACTCCAGTCCCCAAAAGGTTAAGTGATTTGCCAAGGTCACCCAAGTAGTACATGATGGAGGACTCAACTCTTCTGACTAATTATCTACTTGCCCTTTCTATTGTATCATTCATACTTAAAAGGAAAACAACCTGATTGTTTGAAAGCTTTATTTTCATAATGTAGATAAAATTAATCTTTAAATTTAACTGACTACTTTCCCCCCAGCAATTCCAGACTCTGTAAGGATCTGATTATGAACTTAAAAATGTGAATTTTATATGTAAAATTAATGCCCCAATGAAATGCTGTTTCTTTTTCCAATCCAAATTATTTTTAATATACATACTGCCTTAAAGAAAAAACTCAAAAACAGAAAAAGAAAAGTTCTTCCTAACTACTCTTAATTCTAGTGCCTTGTTTCCTTTTTACTGTATATAGATTATTTGTACATATCTGTTTGCCTGTTGTCTCTCCTGACTCCAAAGCCAATGCTCTATCCATTGTACCACCTAGCTGCCCCAAGAGCTAGGGATACAAACAAACAAATAAAAATAAAATAAAAAGCAGACTGCCCCTACCTCAAGAAGTTCACAGTCTAATAGGAGAGACAACGGTATGTTACAGAAAGAGTTCTAGAAGGTGAAACTAAGTAAAAAAAGGCTATGAGCAATGGTCCAGAAATGAACTATATGTCTAACATTCAAGAACCTCGTAAGTTGGAGGAAATACATCATTAGGTTGGCTTCATGGTGACAAATTTTTTAGGCACAACAACTCCAAAAATCATTTGAGCAGAGGGCTCAATCTCCTCTTGGTTTGATAACCATAAGAAAAACCAACATCTCCATGCAAATGATTCCTAGGTCTCTTTATCTAGACCTAACCTTTCTCATGCACTCATATTACCAATGGCCTACTGAAACCTTAAATTCAACACGTCCAAAAGAGAACACAGGACAGCTAAATGGTGCAATGGATAGTCAGGAAAACTTGAATTAAAATCTGGCCTCAGATACTTACTAGCTATGTGACCCTGGGCAAGTTACATACCCCCAACTGCCTAAACCCCCCAAAAAACAAAACTCATCTTTCCCCCAAAACCTTCCCTCTTTCCAACTTCTCTCTTACCAGTTTTCCCACTCATTCATGCAACTTAGCTAACATCCTTGACTCCTTACTCTCTCAAATGTCCTCATATCAGTCTGGTGCCAAATTTCATTCCTACTTTCTTTTATCATATACTTGACTATAAATAACCTTCAGGGAACAAATCCTAAGGAAAAAAGGTCTAATAAATATATCCTACTTTTCTCATATCTCTCCTACTATCCCTTCTCACCACCATATTTATTTCCTCATCACCTTATACCCAAATTACTGCACTACCCTACAAGTTCCAAGTCTCACTCCCCATTCCAGTTAGTCCTCTACTTGGCAGACAGTAATCTTCCCAAAACTATTACACACTGCCCTAACCTCCATCAATTAAAACAAAACAAAACAAACTCCAGTGGTGATCTATTACCCCCAGGATCAAATATGAAATGTTTGATAGAGTCCTTTACAACCTGTTCCCCTTCTACCTCTCCAGTTTTCTCATACTTTACTCCTCATCCATTCTTTCCAGTCCAGCTGCACTGTCCTTCTTGTTCTTCTTCTCACACATTTCATCTTCTTATTCTATTGCCTAATCTCTGACTGTACCCTGGAATGTTCTCCCTCCTCACCTCTACTTCCTAGTTTATCTGAGGTCTTTATCAACTAACTCTTGGCTCATATATGCAAGGACCTGTTCCATTCACAACCTCCAGCCTTACTAATAATACCTTCTCTCTGGGATCCCTTCCCAATTGCACTGTATCTTATATGTGCATAGTTATTTGTATGTCATCTCTTACAATGTGAGCTTCTTGAAGGCAGGGGTCATGTTTTTACCTTTCTTTTCATGCCTAGCACTTAGTATATAATTTGTGATTTATGAAGGCTTTTTAAAAAAATGCTTATTTTCAGACTGATTGTAATAAACATCAGTGAAGGGCATTGCTTTCTGATGAAATTTTAATTTCTTCAAATATCTGCAGCAGATAAAGTAGTAACAATTGTTAGTAAGAAAATAAGTTGCTGGTATGAAATTATGTCTTTTACAGATTATGCCTTTTGTTCCTATTAATATATTTTTCAGCTTCCATACTTTAAACTCTTGGTCTTCATTCCTATTTCTGATTCCCCAGGGAGGCAGCACAAGCAGACACAAACCAGTGTGGTACTGATGAGGGCAGGTTAGTATAACAGAAAGCACATTGGACTGAAAAGATCTAGAACACAATCCCAGATTTGCACTAATTTATAGTTGTGTGACTTTGGGCAAGTCATTTCACATTTCTGGATCTCAGTTCTCCCAACTCTAAAATAGGAATTTGGGTCTGCTGACATCCAAGGTTCCAAACAAGTTTTTAAAAATTCCACAATTCCATGAAAAGTTATTATATAGTTTGAGAACTATAGGAGGCTTTGAGTGTCACTAAATAACTACTCTTTAACCCTGGAGAAATACCTTCAAGTGTCATTGACATCTATGCCAAGTAAGAACTTAAAGATCTTCTCAGGCTCAGAAATGGATGGCAGAAATCTATGGGAAACTGAACAATATGGGGCACAGTTTGAATTACTTTTTTTCCTCTTTAATTAAAACTTATTTGTTTGGGGCAAGATGGGATCTTGTTCAATGTAGGTCTCCTCTATACTTCTCCAATGTTTAGGGAAAAACCAATTTTTTTATGCTTGCTTTCTCTAGTCCCAGTTGCTACAAAGCACAATGCCTCTGTTTTCTGCTATATTTAATTTTATAACCTTGATTAATCTATATTAGTTGAGAAAACTGCTCTTAATTTTCTTTTCAAAAGCTTTCTGGGTTGTATTCTAGACTTAGGGACAACAAGCAAATGAAATTAAAATGACTTCTAAGTCTTTATCAGCTAATATCATTCCCACAACAAGTAAAGAAAGTTCTGGTTCCTTGCATATTTAATAGACCTTTTTTCCTTAGGATTTGTTCCCTGAAGGTTATTTATAGTCAAGTATACGATAAAGGAAAGGCACAAGTATATTTGATTATGGTTTAAATATAAACTTATATATATTTGGATAATACAAATTTATTCCAAAAAATAATCTTCAAGGAAAAATAAAATCATTGCTATCATTGCTCTTCCACAACTCTATTCCTAATCTATAGCCACCATAACTGACCCCATTTCTTGAATTCAGAAATGAAAAAAAGAGATATACAAAAAAGAAGTACCAGGCAATGGTGAAAACTATCAGGGATCTTTTTCTGCTTTCAATCTTCCCTCCATCACCAAAAGATGATCATTTGGAGGACACTAGTTCATTGTAGAAGCAATCAGCAACTTCTAGATATGCTCAGGAGAAGAGTCTCAATGGTGGGAGGGCAAAATGGCCAAGTCAGGCAGATTAGTCCAGCATCCTCCCTCTGAACCCTTTTTCCTTCCATACTTGATGACTTGTACTTCATTCTGTCTGTAGAAAGCTTTCTGTGTGAAATATTCATTGGACCTGTCCTACTCAATCCTAGTAGTTACAAATGTTCAAAATTTATTACTTTCCAATCCTCAAACTAAAATTTAGCTAAATTTAGAAGGAAATCTGATTAAAGTAATTACTAAAATCCCCATAGGCTTTGCATTTTAAGATATAATGGGGTCAACTCATGGGAAATTCTTTTTGGCTGAACCAGCAAAGATATGTGGGTATATATTTAGTAGAGAGTGATGCGAAGAATACTCTTTGCCACCTTTGTACTGTTCTTGCACCCTACCAAACACAAGGAATCCCACAACTGAAAGAATGATAATCACTGCATGAATTATTTTACTAGATGACAAAGGGGAGGAAAAGACTGGCAGAAATGACAATTACACATACTAGGCACTTTAAAATTACACAATGCTTTACATGCACACATATGTCAATTCATACAACTATCTGCTCTGATCATAGGACTTCTAGGGACTAATACTATCCATTTGGCTTTGGAACTCCTGTCCTGGGGGCCACAATGTCCTGACTGGTGACTATGTGAGTCTAAATTCATGTGATAGTCTACTCTATCCAGCTGGTTCTAACTGTGCTTCATATTCAATCCCTTAATTCTTGAGCATAATTCTTCCTGTGTCCAACTTTGTATCTTTTCCTCAGGGTAATGCAATCAAATGAATACTACCACTGATACTGGAAAGGGTTTGTCCATCAACTCAGATGCACTCTCCATGTGGACTTCCAGACCAAAATATTCATCCCTAAGGACCACTCCCTTATATATGTTGTCTCTTCCTACTTTAATTTAGTCAAACACCTCAAAGACATGACCTATTTTGATTTTATATTTGTATATCCAGTGTTTAGAACAGGACCCAGCAGAATCAATGTCTAATAAATGCTTTTCATTCATAACCTCATTTTATTACTGTCAGACAGTTGGAGTCAGGAAGGATATGGGTTAAAAACTGAACTCCAACATTTACTAACTCAGTGACAACAATCAAGGTATTTATGCTCCCTGAACCTTAGTTTCCTCATTTGTTAAATGAGGACAAGGATATTTGCCCTCTCTCAAGATGTTATTGTGTTTTAAATATCATTTTTCCCAATACATGCAAAAAACAATTCTTAACATCCATTTAAAAATTTTTTGAGTTCCATATTCTCTTTCTCCCCTTACTCCTCCCTAAGGTGGTAAGCAATTTGATAATATTATACATGTGCAATCATGCTAAACATATTTTTATATTAATTGGATTGTAAAAGAAAACCTAGACTAAAGGGGGGGGGAAATAAAAAAAAAATAAAGTGAAAGCTACTATGTTTTGATCTGCATTCAGACTCTAGCAGTTCTTTCTCTGGATGTGGATAGGATTTTTCAACATGAATCCTTTGGAATTATCTAGCTCACTATATTGCTGAGAATTTAAGTCATTCACAGTTGGTCATCATATAATATTGCTGTTCTACTCACTTCACTTTGCTTCAGTTCATGTAAATCTTCCCCAGCTTCTTCAGAAAGCATCCTGCTTATATTTCTTTTAACACAATAGTATTCAATTTCAATCATATACCACAACTTAATCAGTCATTCCTCAATTGACAGGCATCCCCTTAATTTCCAATTCTTTGCCACTACAAAAAAGAGCAGCTATAAATATAATCTCTTTGAAATACAGACTTAGTAATGATATTTTGGGTTCAAAGGATATATACAGATTTGTAAACTTTTGTACATAGTTACAAATTGCTTTAAAGAATAATTGGATTAGTTCACAATTTCAATGACAGTGTTTTATGTTCCAATTTTCCCACATTCCCTCAACATTTATCATTTCCCTTTTCAGTCATATTAGACAATCTGATAGATTGTGAAGTGCTACCTCAGAGTTGTTTTAATTTGCATTTCCCTACTCAATAATGATTTAGAGCAGTTTTATATGACTATAGATAGCTTTGATTTCTTCATCTAAAAACTGCTTATTCATATATCCTTTGATCATTTATCAAATAGGAAATTACTTGTTTTCTTATAATTTTGAATCAAGATTCTATATACTTGAGAAGTGAGGCCTTTATCACAGTTATCTGCTTTAAAATTTTCCCCAGCTTTCTACTTTCCCTCTAATATTAGTTGCAATTGAGTTTGTGTGTTTATGTGTGCAAATTCTTTAAACTTTAATACAATCATCATTATCCATTTTACACTTTACAGTGTTATCTTTTTCAGACATGAATTCTTCCCTTATCTATAGATCTGACAAATAAACCTCTCCATGCCCCACTAATTTTCTTATGGTATCAATCACTCATGACATCTAAGTCATGCACCCATTTTGATATTATTTTGGTACACACACAGTATGAAATGTTGGTTTACATCTAGTTTCTGCCAAACTGTGAGGTGTTACTAATTTAGAGAAATCCTTTGCAAATATATATTGTGCCCCCCCGCCCCCGTCAGAAAGGAAAAGACAAAACTGCAAGTTCCTTGATGCAGAAGCTTGTCTCTGCATCATCCACTACCTAAAAGAATACTTAAGCAGACTAGAATCTTAATTTAACATGTTTGTTGAAATGAATTTAAAAATTTAAATCTGAAAAACATCTTACTCCTAAGAAAATTAAAAAGTGACTAGTTTGAGGTTTGTTTATAAAAGATGCACTCCCCCAAAACTAGTCTATCAATATGCATTTAATAAAACTACTACCATGTACAAGGAAAGACTATTTATCCTTAGGAAATATGTATTCGTTGTTTGGCCTTAATTTTTGAAGAGGATAATGCTATCAGGGAGGTGATGCCATGACAAGCACATGGACTGAATTTGAGTGAGGGGGTATTATACCAAGTCACCTGTCTCACTTTCTTCTCCAGAGCCACTTGGATCCAGTGACTTGCCCAATGTCATACTGCTATTAAGAGTCAAATGTCTGAGGCCAAATTCAAACCTCTCTTTCTGTCTCCAAGGCCAGTGCTTTTATTCACTGCACCATCTAGCTACCCACACATATTCAATGAGGAAAAAGTTAATAGTCTGATTTTTTAAGAGCATAAAAGAAGGAGCTTAGGTCAATAGGAAGGGAAAAAGAGTTAGTCAATACATGGAGAGGAAATGAAATTTTTCGGAGGGCAGAGAACATGTAAAAACTGCTTGAAGACAAGGTTCCAGAAAAGATCAACTCCTGACTCCCTCTCTCAGGAGAAACCTAGCCCAGTCTCTGGCTAGCATAACCAGCCTAGTCCTAATCCCTTCCCTTTGGCAGGAAAAATCCTGCCTCGTCAGGCAATTCCATTGGGATTAGACAGGAAGCCGCTTCCATAAAACAGTAAAGAAAGATGGAGAAGAGAAGGAGAATAGGATATGGACTGAGATGGGAGGGAAGAGGGAGGAATAGAAAGAAAGCCAGAAGAAGCACATTCTATGGAGAAAAAGCAGCTGGGAGAAGGCAGGGAGTGATGAGAACAAAGGCACAGATTCAACTTAAGAACTTCAAAAGTCATTAAGAACTGTTTATTTTCAGCATTTGGGAACATTGTTGGTTATCCCAAAGGAAAAAAATTTCAGATCCTTAGTATTTACTTTCTGATTTTGTCTGTTTTCATTGCGGGGGTGGGGGGATTTCAGCAAAAAAAAAAAAAAGATAGGGGAAAATGTTTATTAGGCCACCATAACCAGTTGGTGGATGGTTAAATCCAGCCACATGCCAGAAGACAGCCTGGATTGGATTATTCCCTGTGTCTGATATCCTGAGACAGCTTTTGCTGGCTACTAATGAAACACCTCTACCTGCAGACAGTGGTTAGAAGCTGAACTGCCAAGATCCAGGCACATTCTGCCCCTGGGAAACAGAAAGGCTTCATCTCGGAAGTCTACAGGGAGCTCCCTCCACTGCAAAGGCAGTGTGATTGGAAGCAAACTGAATGCACAGGCGCACAATGGGGGAGAAA
This sequence comes from Macrotis lagotis, assembly GCF_037893015.1. Lineage (NCBI taxonomy): Eukaryota > Metazoa > Chordata > Mammalia > Peramelemorphia > Peramelidae > Macrotis > Macrotis lagotis. The sequence continues at coordinate 217,525,346 of NC_133658.1, read as the reverse complement.
AAAAGCAAAGTAATTGCCCCCCCCCCCAGAATGGTAAAAGAAGAGTGGGCTGGACTTTTGAATTGGGAGGTACTTGGGTTTGAACTCCCCCTTCAGCTACCTACCTCAATGCTACATCACCATAGGTAATTAAATGGAAGGGAAGACCTGGAGAATGATTAAAGTCTTTTTCATAATTTTCCAACTTACATTTACCCACTTGCTTTACATTTTCACTCCCTCATCTAATCTAAATTTCAGCTGAACTGGTCTACTTGTCCCTTGAACTTGATAATCCATCTACCATCTGTCTGTCTTTGGACAGGCTGTCTCCTATGCTAGGAAGATGCCTTTCAAAACTCTAATTTGCTTCAAAGACCAACTCAGGTCAAAGGAAGCCTTTAGAATCCCCTTTACTTATAGGGCCCTGCCCCTATAATCTGGAACTTACCTATCAGTATTAACAAAGTAGTTTCTTATTCTTAGGAAATTGTAACCACCTTGAAGGCAGATAACTTTTCAATTTCTTTTTTGTACTAGCACCAAACACAGTGCCATGCTCCTAGGAAATATTTAGTAAGGCTTAGTAATGCTTCAAAATTTAACACTTAAAAGAGTGCTAAACAAGGATTGGTGAGAGGGAGACCAAGACATGCTTCCTTAAAGAAAAGGATTTGAACAGGTAGTGATGCCAGAGAAACATATTCCAAGCATGGTGAATGTTATTGCAAATAAACGTACAAAGGCAAGAGAAAAGTAGGACAAGATCAAGAAACCGGTAGTCCAATTTGACTGGAAGATGGTGTAGATTACAAGACTGAGTTGAGTGAAATAAAACTCTAAAGACAAGTTGAAGTCAGAATGGGGAGACTAAAGTTGGGCTGAAGACTGCACTTCTTTTTAATGGCAATGGGAGTAAATGAATGACTGAGCAGGGGAGTAACATGGTAGATTTATGAAACAAGCATGTGACCATGATTTGTTTTAATTGCACCTCACTGCATATGAAGCAGGTGGAAAAGGGGAAGAAGGAGGAGGGAGACAGATGGTGTATATGGTTTTTATTTGTGATGCTACTTCCTTGTGAACTTAGTGAAGAAAAAAGAACTAGCTTTAAAAGGGTGCAAACTTCAGCTTCCCCTAACTCAACTCAATCCAGTTTAGTCAATACAGTTATGGCAAGTTCATCCTGGAATCTTTCCACCTAATTTCTTTATTTCTAACCCTTCCAGGAGGAGATAAAAGAGGAAAAAAGAAAAGAACATTACCAAGAATATCCTAGGCTGCAAAGCAAAAGAGAAGGGAATTTTGGGTAGGTTTAGCAAAAACAAATAGTATTTATAAATTCTGCATTGTGGGGTTCTGTAAAATCCTCTGCTACTTCTTGCCAACCCTTCCTGAAATGAGAAAGTCCTTTTTCTTCTCCTCCTCCACTCCCCCCTTCTTCTTCTTATCATTCTTATCATTCTTCTTCTTCTTATTGTTGTTGTTGTTGTCACAACTCATTTATCCAATATCAACCATTGTGATGGATGTGAATTTTTCAGTTAACTGAAATAAACCCCTTTAAGCACTTATTTTATATTACTTTGATAATACATACTTTTTTATTTTCATGAACAGAAGCTATTTTCACTTTTTAAAGTTTTTAAAAATTTAAGTCATTTAAAATATTGTGCAATAATTATATTAAGCAATGATAACCTCAGGAGTTTAAAAAAATATAAATCTACTTTCATCGCCATACTAAAGGGTCTTAGACTAGTAAACTTCTCAACTCAACAAGTAATTCTAAGCACCAGGATAGAAATACAAAAATGACACAGTTGTTGACCTCAAAAAGTTTATCTTTTTAAAGAATGAAATATACACATGTAACATCTTTAAAATAAATGATAAGTAATTTTAGAGGGAGTATGAATACTAAAAAAATAGGAAAATCATGAGTATCTTTTATAAGAGATGACTTTTGAGTCAAACCTTGAAAAAAATCTAGATAATTTCAGCAGAAATGAGAATTGAAGGCATTTTAGTCACTCAATCAATAAACATTTATTAAGTGCCTACTATGTGCAAGATGCAGTAGTTAATCAGTGAGGATACAAAGAAAGGCAAAAGACAGTGTGTTCTTGAGGAGCTAAAAATCTTAAAAAAGGGTGGGAAGTGGAGGAGTGCAGCCAAGTGGGAAACTAAGATTTATAAAATCCTCTGGCTTATAAAATCCTTCACAACTTAGCTCCTTCCCACCTTTCCAATTTTCTTTATATTTCCCTCTAAATTTTGCACAATCCAGTCATACTGGGCTTCTGCATGCTCCTCCCCAACTCTGCCTTTTCACTGGTTATGGTGGCTCTCCCTTCTCACCTCCACCTCCAGCTCCTGATTTCCTTGGCTTCCTGCAAGATTAAATTCTAATTACACCTTCTACTGGGAGTCTTTCCTGGTCCAGTCTCCCACTCCTAAATCCCCCACTCTAATGCCTTCCTTCTGAGATTATCTTCCATATAATACTGTATATATGTATGTATACTCCTTGACTACAGAGACCATGTTTTTCATCTTTCTTTGTATTCTCCAGGACTTAACTGAGAACATAATACTAATGGATGGTTGTTCAAGTCTATTTTGCCTATTTCCTGGATCTCAAAACTTCCAGGCAAAGTTACAGGTCAAGTGAACTCTGGATAAACAATTTTATATTACTATTTATCATATTGACCATACTATCATCATGATATTTTCTGAAAACAAAAGATCCATTTGGTCACTAATCCAACTATGTAAAAAATAGATGAGTTGATTAAAAATTCTACTTCAACTGGTCAACATGACCAGAAAGGATAATGATCGTTGTGGGAAATCTGTGATACTAATACATTGTTGGTGGAACTGTGAACTCATCCAGCCTTTCCAGAGAGTAATTTGGAACTACACTCAAAGGGCAACAAAAATGTGCATACCCTTTGATCCAGCAATACCACTACTGGGTTTATACCCTGAAGAGATGATGAAAAGGGGTAAAAACTTCACTTGTACAAAAATATTCCTAGCAGCCTTGTTTGTGGTGGCAAAAAAATTGGAAATCAAGTAAATGTCCTTCAGTTGGGGAATGGCTTACCAAACTGTGGCACACGTATGCCATGGAACACTGTTGTTCTATTAGAAACCAGGAGGGCTGGGAATTCAAGGAAGCCTGGAGGGATTTGCATGAACTGATGCTGGGTGAGATGAGCAGAACTAGAAAAACACGGGGGTGGTGTTCAATCTTGATGGACTTGCTCATTCCATCAGTGCAACAACCAGGGACAATTTGGGGCTGTCGGCGGTGGATAATATCATCTGTATCCAGAGAAAGAAGTATGGAATTTGAACAAAGACCAAGGACCATTAACTTTAATTTAGAAAAAAAATGATATCTTATTGTCTGATCTTGCTATCTCTTATACCATCACCAATACAGATGAAGAAGACAAAAGAAGTTCAGAGAGAAACAGGTAAAGAGAATGGATTTGAATTCATAATATACTTTTTTTTAAAGTAAGCTGGAGGCAACAGATTAGCAGTTCCACTTAGAATCCTTTTTTTCCCCTGTTCTTCAAATATGGAAATGCTCTCTCTTGTTTTGTGTTTGTTAAATTAAGAATAAAAAGAAAATAAGTTAAAAAAAGAAAAAACAACAGACCAGTAAGGGATGGATTTTAAGAGTTGCTAATGTTAGAACAAAAATGAAAATAAAAGCCCCTTCCTGGTCAATTTAGTGATATCTCTCTGACTTTAAACTAGACTGTTCTTTGAAAAGAGACAATTCATCACCAAACCAGCATTCAAAGGCTTTCCAACTTAGCATAAATCTTGCTAGCATAACTTTGAGAACACAAGATGACCTCCAAACAATGATGAGGCATCAGAGTAAGGCTATGTGGAAAAACTCAAATACAAAGTAAATAGAAGATTCATGGCACCAGACCTTTTTAAATTTCTTTGCAGTCCCGAGAGGAACCTACAATATAAACTCCAACTCCTTAAAACTAAGGATCAGTCTGAAAAGACCTTGTGAAAACTTCAGTTTTCAAACACTATTATTTCACCTCTAAGTACCTTTTCTATCAGTATAAATAATAACCCAGTCACATCTCTCAATTCTGTGAAATTCTTTCCTATATTTTTTCCATCAATCCATCATAAAGGATCTCCCAAACTAGTTGGGGGGCCCCTCCTAGTTATTTTAATATTTCATGAATGCATAGTAACTTTTTTTCCCAGCAGCTATATGACCAACTTTACATATTTCTTCTATCTCTGCTTACATTTTCCTGAGGGATGATAATTCTTTATTTGATTAGTCTAATTTCAATATCATTGAACCTGAAAGGCTGAAAATGGTACATGATCCAATTTTTAAAGAAAATGGAATATGCAAACTATAATCCAATAAACTTGACTGAATTCCTGGGAAAATTCTGCCACATGCTAAGGAAAGGTAATTGCAAAATACCAGCATGATTTTTATCAAGAACAAGTCAAATCAGATTAGCTTTATGCTTTTATTAGGAGGGTCAACTAGAAGGTCAAGGAAATGCTAGATATTGTACATATCTAAAGCTCGAATTAAATACTGCAAAGCAGATGATGGAGTGTCTCACGTTATTCTGCAGAAAATAAAGGATGATGGAGGGTAAATAATAACACATTTGTTTATATTCAGAACTAGCTGAATGGTTGGATCCAAACAGCAGTCATAAATGATGCAGTGCCAACTTCCCAGGACCGTCTGCAGTGGAGCACTGCTGGGATCTGGGCTTGGCCATGAGTTAATTCCCCACTGACTTGGAATAAGGGGATAGGAAGAATGTTTATCAAATCAGCCCAAGACACAAAGTTGGGAGGGAGAGTTAAGAGACACTGTATAACAGTCAAAAATCTGAAAAGATCTTGATTAGTTAGAATACTAGATGAAATGTAACAAGACAATTCAAAAGGGACAAATACAAAGACATATTAAGGTTCAGAAAACCCACTTCAGAAGTACAAAATGAGGAGGTATAATTAGACAGCAATTTGTCTAAAAAAGAACTAGAAGTAAGCAAACTGTAAGGTCAATCAACCAACAGTGGGATAATTAGCCGAGACAGTTCAATAAGAAGCATGATAGCCAGGACTAGGGAGAGGATAGTACTACTGTACTATATAGTCTTTTCCAGGTCATATCTTATGTATTTATTGTGTCCCTGATAAGAGAGAACTCAAGAGGTTAACCAGCATTAGGCAAGTCCTCTATTTCATCCCAGATGAAATTAAAGGAACTATGGATATTTTCACCAGAAGAAAATTAAATGGGGTTCAGGACAGCTGATTCCATGTTTTTGTAAAGGTTGTCATTTGAACGAGGGATTTGATAACTTCTGTTTGGGCTTGGGGAGTAAGCAGGTGGCTCAATGGATAGAGTTCTGGTCTTGGAGTCAGGGAGACCAGAGCTCAAATATGGTCTCAGACACTTACTAGCTACATGACCCTGAATACATCATTTAACCTTTGTTGCCTTAAGTCACTGGAATAGGAAAAATCCACTCCAAGGATCTTTGCCAAAGTTAAGGACTTTAGTGTCCTTGGGGTAACAAAGAGGCAGACACAACTGAATAACAAGAAGCTTGACCCCAGAGGACAGAACATAGCCAAGAGCAGAAATTGCAAAGGGGGCAGATTTAATTTTGATGTAAGCAAAAAAAAAAAAATCTTCATTATTTTGGCTATCCAAAAGTAGAATGGGCTGTCTATCTCTAAAGACAGAGGGTTCCCACTGAGCACTCATCAGGAATGCTGTAGAGAGAATTCTTATTCTGGAAAGTCCCTCTCAGCCTAGAATCTATGATTCTGTCACACCTGTATCACTTAAGTATTTCTGAATCTGTTTCCTCAACTAGATGGTTCCTCAGGTCCCTTTCTTCACATTTCATGTCTTCATCAAGAATTTCTGGAGATAAGTTTGGAGAGAATGTTTTCATGAAAGTCAAGTATGTAAATCAGCTGGATCCCAGGAAAAAGAGAAGAAAATGGAAGACAGGAGAGGAGAGGCTCTTCAAATTTAAAAGTTAAAAAGGAAAAATCACCAATTCTCTCATTCGGTGGCTTTCTAAGGCAAAGAAAAAAAAATGAGAGCAGCCAGAAAGGCACAAGGTAATACATCCCACGAGAATATCTTATTTAACAGGCAAATTGCTAAACTGTTATATACCAAGTATGGATGACCATCTGAGACTCCCCAGGCATCTGTTAATTCAGAGCCATTCCTAGATGACTGTCCACTTTGGCAAAGGACAAGTAAGTTTCCCTAATTGAGGGAGCAAAGAGTTCACTCTCATCAAGCTTTCCAGATGCTCCTCTCTTTGCTTACCAACATCACGTGTCCGTGCCATGGATATTCATGAATAGACTGATGTCGGACAGGAAAACTCTTGAACAAAATTCACTCGATGATTTATCTGCACTAGCTGCCACAGAGCCTTCTACCCCACGGTGCACAGCCCATTAACTTCCTGGTGAAACACCTCTCCTTCACACTGAGGAGCCGTTATGAGTTGTTGAATTAGGATGGGTAGACAAGGACTAAAAATATTATGGATAGACAGAAGGGAAAAGTGACTGTGTCCAAAGGACAAGCAATGTGAAAAACCTCCCCAGCTTTACCATCTCATCTCACTGAGCTGCTGATTGGGACCTTTTACATGCCTTTTACTCTGAATCTAGGATAATCACACACAGCTCTACAACACTTTAAAGAAATAGATGGATTTTTCCTTACAGTTACTTCAGTCTCTAAAACCTGTAACTCACTGACTGTGGTCACTGAAAAGTTATGCACAAATGGAATTTCGATAAATTAATCTTACTTTGAATGCAAAAAAGGACTATTTATAAAAGGGTTTTGTCTCTTTTGTCCCTAGGTTGTCTCTTTTGATCAAATTAATCACTCAATGAACACTTATTAAGCACCAACTATGGGTCAGGCACAAAGATATAGGATAGAGACAAAAATATGAAGAACAGTGGTACTCCCAGGGTGCTTACATTTAAATATATTAATTTAATATAAGGAAAGACAAATACACACATAAGCATATACAGAACAGAGAGAAAAAGAATAAAGACAAATAGAGAATAGCATTCAAAGAAAAAATTATTTTATAATTTAAAGCAATGCTTCAATGGAAAGGCAATGTGGAACAAAATAAAGAATATTGGCTCTAGAGTCAAAGGACCATGGTTTTGGGAGGGGGGGTTTGTACCGATACTGGGAAAATAATTTACTCTGAGTTTCAATTTTTTGAACCAGTGGAATCAAACTCATATAAAAAAGAAGCCATTACAAAGATCCTTGGTTGTAAACTGATGCAGAAAACATATTAACATTATCTTTGTTAAATATTTCCTGATAGTATTTTCATCTGGTTCAGACTGCACTTGAATAACTGTTTGACACTTCTGTCCTGAACTATGTAAAGCCACTGATTCAACAAGGTTTCCTTCCACCTCTAATTCCTAGGAACCTATTAGTTTTGACAGTTTTATGTTGAGTTATCTATTATTGTATCTATTATTATGTTGAGTCATCTATTATTGTGAGTGTATGGTTGTAATTCCTCCCAGAATGTTTACAACCTTGGATTTGTAACAAAATGACAAAAAGTATGATAAAAGGGTTTTTTTTCAGGGGGGATTCATTTCTGCAATTTAGTTAGAATTTGTGTGGAATTTATCTTATTAAAAAGCAATTCTTAACCAATTAAGCACACTTTCACTGCAACCTAAAAGCAAAAAACTCAGACTAAGGTAATCAAAGATTATGAAATTACCCCAATTTCTCCAGAATGCTCCCCTGTAAGAAACATAAAACATGGTAACATATTTAATCATTAACTTTCCAAACTAGTACAAAACTGGGTTTCATGTTTTCAACTTACAAAGAAAGTCAAATATTTTAACTGTTCATCTTATTGACATTTTAATACATAATTTTAATGATAATAGCTGACATTTAAAAATGGTGTTCCAAAAAGTTTAATATAATTTTAAGTTATTAAACCAGATTGGGCCCAAATCAGGGAAATAATCTGCCTAATGTTATCCAGACTGTAAACAGCATTAAGATTTGAGCCCAGATCTTCTAATTCTCAAATAAATTTCATGTTGTCATACCACACTAAAAGTCTGAACAGATAATGCAAGCATTTCAGGTATCCATCAAAATATTCAAAATTTGCTTTATCCACATCTTATCTGACAAGTAATATCAAAAAACCTTGCAGAGTGTCTGAGATGGCAAAAGATCAAGCTCTTCCAAAGAACAGAGGCTTTCTTGAAATCAGCATTATGTCCTGTACATCAAAGCACTGTGTTGCTGAATGAATGAGTGGCCAGTCAATGGACCTGAATATTACATAAACACAGATATAAACCACAAGAGAGGGGCAGCAAGGCCTATGAGATGGACATTGGCTTCAAGTTTTATTTCTGACATACAGGGGCTGTATGACAAAATGTAGACAAGTCATTTAAACTCTCAGTGTCCCAGGCAACAATCTAAAACTGTCAATTACTGACTAATCAGTGATCTGTATTGACAGAAGTTTCCTAGATGAATAGTTCCCAAATAACAATTAAGTCGCAGGGCAGACCCCTTCCCTCACCCATTTTTCTCTTCAAACTACAACTGAAAAATCCCAAAGAATTCAGTTAGAGTAAAGAGAATGGTCCTCTCAGTTAGGAAGACCTGGATTCAAATACTGGTTCAGACACTTAAGAGTTATATATATCCCTGGGCAACTAGTCATTCTGCCTCTGGGTTTGTTTCTTCATCTGTCAAATAAGACATTGGGATTTGACCTCCAAAGTCTCTTCCAATTCTAAATCTCTGATGCTATGGATCTAAAGTTGATTGTACATGAACAACACAACCTCATTACTGATACCCTAGGGAAGAAAGTTTTAGTTCTGACTCACAAAATGGTGGCTAATACAGCTAATACAGGTCCAAAATGGCTTAGGTTCATTGATAATAGCACTGTATATCTATTGTTTTAACAGAAGTGTACAGATATGTATTAGTGAGGAGAGGCAGTTATGCTGTAATGGAAAGAGCTGGCCTTGGAGCTACAAAAACCTGGGTTCAAGTTCCATTTCTGTTACAACTTCTGAGACAGCTTCCTGAGACTGACAGTTTGACTTTTAATGCTCTCAGAAACAAAGTCTGTAACTGCAAAGAAGACAGTTCTGATTTGCATGGAAAAGGAGTTTCATATATCAATGAAATTATAATTCTTTTCCTTATTTGCAATCCCAATATAAAGGGATTCTATTTGGAATGACATAAACAGAATTTATCCCAAACAAAGAGAAACCATTAGATATAAGTTGCTTAAGTTCAAAAGACTTTGGTTTAAAAAAAAGAACCAAAAAAAACCCCAAACAAATAAACCCCACCTAATAAAGCTAGAAATAGTCTTGGGCAAAATTCCTAAGATAATCAAGAGGATGGAACAGTTGACAATGAAAGAAAACCAAAAAGACAGGACACTTTCATTAATGTCAAGGTTATGGATTAAACTCAAACATTTTTGCCATCAAATCCTGAAAAAAATTTAAATGGGAGGAAATAACATCTCAAGTTTTGTCAAGAAATTATAGAAAAGGAAAGCAAGTTAGTGATTATCCTATATTATTGATGAATACACTAAGATCTACTAAATTGACTTTCATTAGATAGATTTTGAAGGTGGAGAGCTGTTTCATTAGACTGAATTCTTGTCACTGGAAGTACTCAAGTAGAAACTGGATATCCAGTGTCTGAAATGTTTAATGTCCTTTTAGTGATCCAATGAAAGGAAAATATTGTTAATTTAGATTTATGTTGAATGAAGGTTACTTACAGGTAATTTTTAAAAAAGTAATTTAAATTCAAAGCTATATTGTTACTAAGGGAGACAGTGTGTTTTAAGAATGAGTTTGTTGTTGTTTAGTTGTTTTTGAGTTGTGTCCTACTCTTCAGTGATCCCATATGGAGTTTTCTTGGCAAAGATAATGAAGTGGTTTGCCACTTCCTTTTCCAGTTCATCTGGCAGATGAGGAACTCAAACAAGTAAGTATCTGGGGTCAGACGAACTCAGAAGATGAGTTTCCGGCACTTTAACCACTGCACCTCCTAGCTGCCTCCATGAATGAGTTTATTAGTATATATATATATATATATATATAGATATATATATAGATATAGATATAGATATAGATATAGATATACACATATATATATACACACACACATATACATATATATTAAGAATAAGGTATCAAAAACCATACAACATATAGTATATATCAAAGGGTCCTGAAAGGATGAACACCTTTGTTTTTATGACAACTATTTTTAGAAGCGACAGTAAGTTAAGATTTCTAAATGGAAATCATACAGTAAGAATTGGAAAATAGAATGTATGTGGTGAACACAAACAGTGGTCTTGCCAAATAAGACCCTCAGTAGCTTGTCCTAGTAAAGGAGGTAGGGCCCCCTGCACAATCCCATTCTGCCCTTAATTTATACTGCTCATTTTCTTGACTTCCAGCAGGTCTTGCAGCTCAGTCCAGATGAGCCTGTCATTTGAGAATAGATAAGAAGCTTCCCCATTCTTTTAAAACAATATCCTTCCTCACAGGCTCACGATCATAAAAACTACACCCTTCATTACAGGGATAAAGAATTAAGGCCCCAAAAAGATCAAATGACTTATCCAAGATATTAGGAGCAGAGTTAAGATAGGAACCCATATCTTACAATTCCAAATCCAGTATTCAACTGTATGTTTATTCCTCTCCTTAGCACAGCTGTCCTCCACCTTCAAAATCTAATTCAAGCGCCTTAGCTGTGACCAATGAAGTCACTCTCTCTTCATTTCAAATTCACACTAGGGAGTCAATTGCATTTCTATTTTTACTCTTCTCCCCCTCTGCCTCTCAAGCCTCCAAACATCTCATTTATACTTTCTTGATATACAAACAAGCTTTGTGGTGGCCACCCTTAATCAACTGCACAGACACAAATTCTGCCTCATCTATTTTGCTTTTGTTCCACTCATTCATCAATGTCTACAATTCTAATTTGTGACTATTCAATTGGGTCAACAAGAGTTTATTAAGCACCTTTCATGAGCAAAGAGGGCATTGATTGTGCCCAGAACTGGTGATACAAAGTGAAGTTTTTTATTCTATAAGTCTTTTTGTTCAATTTTATAGTTTCCTCCACTCTAAAATAGGGATTGTAATAATGCCTACTTTACAGGGTTGTTGTGACAATCAAATGAGATAATATCTGGAAAATGCTTAGCACAGTGTCTAGCACATTAATCATATAGGTTGTCTCCCTTCTCTTTTCTCCTTGGTCTCAAAAAACTCATAGTCCAATGAGGAGAAAAGATCCAGGAAGGATAAACTGAAGCCAGTCTTAGAGGGAAGGCACCAGCATCATGGTAGATCAAAGAAAGCCTTCTTGCAGGAAGTGGGCTTTTAGCAGAGACCTGAAGGAAACAAGGGAAGCCAAGAAGTGGGGACATGGAGGGAAAACAATTCCAAGCATGGGAGACACTGAATGAAAACAATCGGGTCAGGAGGTGAACGCTGTGTTCAAGGAAGGGCAATGGTCATTGTCAGTAGACTGGTGAGTACATGGGTTTCCAGGTCTAAGAAGAGTGGAAAGGTAGGAAGAGGAAAAAGAGGATGCTCTATCTGATTCTAGAGGTAATAGGAAATTTACTTTATAAGAAGGTGACATAGTCAGACCTACACTTTAGGTTTACAAAGACCAATTACATGGTTGAGTGTGAATGAAGGATAGATTGGAGAGGGTGAACTGAGTCAGGAAGATCAACCAGAAGGCTACTGAAATAGTCCAGAAGTACCAAAGCAGGTTTTACAAAGCAACTTACCCAATTTAAAGACATCTTGTCTCTGTCTTTCAGAGTAGTGTTTCAGCATGGACTGTAATAAGAATCTAAATGACAGCACAGGGTTGCATGTTGTACTTAGTCCTTCAGAAGTGATGAAATAACTTTCTTCATTATTATAATTAATTTTCTGAATAAGACTGTGTATTATTAGGGACACAGATAAATACTCCATCATTGTAAAGGAAATGAAAAGGAGACTAGCTTCTCTAGTTTAAAAACTCAAATAATTTTATCAAATTCATAAAACCTGAGCTTACTGCTAACATAACATAATCTATGCCATCAAGGCACTCATGTAGAAATTCACACAGAAGCCCTACTCACAGAGTAAACTGTATCCTTAAGACTAACCTATAGTCAAAAGGATATTTATAGACAGTCTTCAAATGAATTAAAGCTATAATATAATCAAAGAATGCTCCAGATCACTATTGAATAGAGAAATGCCCATTAAAAACAACAATGAGATACCATCTCACACCTATTAGATTAGCCCAGATGAGAAAAAGGTAAGATGATCAATGTTGAAGAGGATGTGACCTTGATGCATTGCTGGTGGAATTGTGAATGGATCCAACCCTTCTGGAGAGCAATATGGAATTATACCCAAAGTACAATAAAACTGTTCATACCCTTCGATCCAGGAATTCCAATTCTAGGACTATATCCAGAAGAAATTTTTAAAAATGGGAAAAGTCCTATATGTTCTAAAATATTCATAGCAGCTTTTTGTAGTGGCAAAGAACTGGAAATTGAGGGGATGCCCATCAATTGAGGAATGGCTAAACAAGTTATGGTACATGAATACTATGGAATACTATTGTTCTATAAGAAACCATAAATGGTCATACTCTAGAGAATCACAGAATGAGTTAAAGGATCTGATGCTGAGCCAAGGGAGTAAAGCCAAGACAACACTGTACACATCAACAACATTATGAGATGAACAACCTTAGTGGAAGCAACTCCTCAACAATCCAGAGAGCTAGGACAAGACAACTGTATTAGACTGGTAATGGTCTATATTATCCCCAACCAGAGGAAGAAAAACAAAACATAGGGAAAAAACCCACCTCTACTGAATCTGATTAACACTGTGTAACAATTATCTCTTATGTATCTCTTTCTCTTAATCCTAATTCCTCATGCCAAAAACTACTAATTTGTAAATATGATTAACAAAATATGTATGTAAAATGCTAACCTGACTTACCATACTGAGGGGAGGGGGGGTGAGAAGGAAAGGGTGGAGGGAAATTTTGTAACTTGGAAATATGCATGTACAAATGGATGAAAATTAAAAAAAGACTAAAGTAAAATTTGTATTCCTTGGGTGATTGGGGTGAAGGTCAAGAGAAGCAGGAAGAACAGAAACCTTTCTCAAGTACCATTCATCATGAAGAGTTAAGTACCACATCAACCTCAACATGCCAATTTGGCTAGCCCCAAAGACATCAATCAGTTCCCTGAGTTAGGAAAGAATCCTCTGATAGGAAGAGGTGAGGAGAAAACTCAGAACCAAAAGATACATGAGAACAGAATTAAACATTAATTAAACATAAAAATTGACACTTGTAGATTGTTTGAAGGTTTACAGAGTACTTTAAGTACATTATCTCATTTGAGCCTTGCAAAAAAAAAAAGGAATCAGGATTTCATAGAAAACTAAAGTACAGAACCCAGAGTAACTCAACTAATCTAAAGGCATCTTCTATGACTTGGAGTCCAGCATTATCAACTATACTGTGATATTTCCTTAACATACAAATCTGGTATTACCAGCAGTGTCTGGTCCATACTCAGATAGCTGCAGAGTGACTGGTAGTGCAGGACAAATGGGAAAGATCAAATTGTGTCTCTGATATCGATTGCTAAGTCACCATAGATTAAGGCACTCAACAGTTCTGAGCATCACTTTTTTTGTCTGTAAATTACAGATACCCCCTGAACATATACTTCACAGCATTTTTGGGGACATTCAAATGTGATAATGCATACTACAAACTATAAAGTGTATAAATAAATTAAAAGCTTTGCAAACTGTAAAATATATAAATGTCGGTTGTTGCTTTTAACATTAAAGGCCTCTCGTGAAGAGGACCCCTTCTTGACCTCTATATTTTATCTAAGTCTCTGAAATGATACCTTAATATTTACATGGAAATAAATACCAACAAAAACATGTAGCAAATTAAAGTCAGGAGTACTGTGACAGATGATTAACTATACCTTGATCCTGTCACTATCTGATCCACACTTCAAAGTTCCAACATAATACCTACTTGCACCCACCCAGATGTCAACTGACCAAAAAAAAGACATTTGCCCTAGTTAACTTAGTATTCCACTTAAGCAATAATTAGTTGAATTATACAAATGCAAAATCATTATATCTGACTTACTCCAAAATATTAAACCTTGGGCTTCTCAAAACTAAAAACAATTAGAAGCAAAGATGAGTGAAGCTAGCAGTCCCAGATATGTAGTAACTTAACTAAAGGTAATAGTTAGAGGCAAACAGGAACAAATGCAGCATAACAACCAAAAAGGTATAGCATGAGAATAGCTTTAATTTTTGTTATCCTTCCCTCCAAAGGGAATCATAACCTCAACACCTACACCCTACCTAGTGAAATTACAATTCTGCAAGCCAACATAATTAAGCATTTTCACAGCACTTCATATTTTTTACAATACTTTACAACCATTAATTAGTCATTTAAAACAACCACCCTTAAGTATTGTCTTTTTTTCACAGCTAGAGAAACAAAGCTTTAGTTGGCCAACAAATAGCAAGAATCAGGGTTCCAAGCAGCAGACTCCACCCTCATCCCAGATCCATGAACCCTGACTAGCAAAAGCAGTTTCTAGTCACAGTATTGAGCAGGCAAAATACCACCCTTTCTTTCTCACCTATTCTACGGTAACAGAAGACTGAAGACAAATAATAAAGCTCAGATAAAGTTTCCAAATAGGACAACTCAGATAAAATGGAGCAAGGAGGGAGAGGGAAGGGTTGCCTAGACATCATCTAAAAAACCTTAAAGAACATCTAGTCCAATCCCCTCATTTTACAGATGAGTAAACAGAGACCCCAAAAGGTCTTGCCCACAGTCACATAGATGCTAAGAGGCAAGATTTGAAGTCAGTCCTTTCTAATCCAGAGCTCATCCTGCCTGAGAAAACCCTTACACTCATTCCCAAATTCTATAGTGTTTAAGAGCATTGACTATATGACTATATATTTGGAGTGAATTTACCTTATCCAGCTTCAAATAGAAGACATCCTCTAATTATCCCAGAATCTATTAAGTCTATATATTAATTCTACAAACTGCCTTCATGACTTCAATCACATCCCCTTCCCTTTCTCTTTCCAAACTAAAGTCTAATTTTTTTTTAAATTTGGCATTACCAATGTAATTACCAGCAACAAAAACAAATCAGCTCAAAAACATACAATATCAGTAATATCTTACAACCATCATACAAAGAAATAAGCAAATAATACATTCCCTGTTTCTACCTTTCACTTTTTCCCTCCCCTTTTATGTAGTTGTGATTGGCAGTTCTAGTTTTACCTTCACTTTAGATCACTTCATATGGGTCACCCTATATTTTCTTATATCCTTCCCAATTATCTATTTTATGTTATTATAACAGTCCATTACATTTCTGTTTCATAATGTATTTTGCAATGGACATATAAACGTTTTTTAAATCTTTGTCATACAAATAAAGCATATATATAAAAATATATATAAATATATGTATATGTGTATATGTATATATATATATATATATATATATATGTATAAAGATACATTTATTTTATAGAGCTAAGTCTTTTTTTCTTCTGATAAAGTCCTGGCAATGGAATTACTAGATCAAAATATATGTGTGATCAGTTCTGGAACTCTTATTATATATGAACATACTTCCCTCCAGTATGCTTGCAAGTCCCACTAACAATATATCATAGTAACTCATTTTCCTAGGGTTCCAAAATGTGAAGTTACTGTTTTACTATTTTGGCATTCTAGAGGGTAAAAGGCAGTATCTTAATTATATTTTTCTTAGCATTATAGAATTTGAGCCCCTTTTCACATAATAGTTTATGTTCCTTTCTTCTAAAATTGCTTCTTTATTCCTTTTGATCATTACATTGGAGAGTATTAGGCTCATAGTTCAATTCATTAAACTTGCATGTGGTAGGCACTACGGTATGCACTGAAAGTACAAAGTAAAAAATGAAACAGATACTCAAGGAGCTAAAATTCTACTGGAGGGAAACACCACACACACACACACACACACACACACACACACACACACACACAGAAATCAAGGAAATAACAAGCCTTCATTAAGCACCAATTAAGTAAAAGATAGATGAAGATATAAAAAGGAAAGTGAAATGGTCCCTCCCTTCAAGACACTGACATTCTGTTGGGGAACACAAATGGAAGAAAGTATAAACTTAAGATTTTAAATGTGAATAGATTAAACAAACCAATGAAAAAAAAGATGATTGACAGAATAATAAAGCCATTCTGGGAGGGGGGATAAAACAAGTACATATTCAGGTATGTACAAAATAAAATTTAAAAATGGTAGAAGAGACTAGAAACCTGGGGAGAATGAGTAAAGGTCTCTTAAGGTGTAGTTTTTTGATATTAGACCTTTACTTAATATACTTTATTTGGGAAAAATAAAATCTTATAGCTTCTTAGCTGTATAAAAGTCCTTCCTCTATCATTGAAACAAATATTATTCCAGTTTAAAAAGAAATACACATCTAGAACCTCAATTCAGTTAAGAGTCTATTGTGATGATGTGTGGATTCAAATTCACTTTTGTTATAAAGTTATCTAATTATTCAGGGATTTTATTAATAAAGTGATTCTATTCACTAGCACTTAAGACTAAGCTTATCAAATAATTTTTTGAATGATCTGGTTCTAATTCCAGGTTCTATGGTTCATTCCATTGATCTATTTCTATCCTCTTATAGCAACTTCCCCATTCAACAATATTTATTACATTTTTCTAAAATCTATAATATGCATGACACCATAGACACACTAAGTTGCTGAGGGTACAAAGATAAAGAAAATTATATGGCCTTTGTCCTCAAATTGTTTATAATCAATCAAGAGAATATAAGAGGTATACCAAATAAGCAGCAGTCAAATAAGTGAATGGGGCAAATAAGCCCAAGACAAAGCAGTATGAAAAATCTGAGAAATTAGAGATTATTCTCACATGAAAGAGTTGGGTGGAGAAGGAAGGAGGGACTCGAACAAACATGACAATTGTTGGTTTGAGAAAGAGGTATGAGTGAGTGAATGAGAGAGAGAGAGAGAGAGAGAGAGAGAGAGAGAGAGAGAGAGAGAGAGAGAGTGTGTGTGTGTGTGTGTCTGTCTGTCTCTCAGGTCAAGATATTCAGGAAGACTCATTTTCCCAAGTTCAAATCTGGCATTAGCCACTTCCAAGCAAGTCCAGGACCTTTGCCAAGAAAGTGTCAAATGGGGTCATTAAGACTCAGATACAACTGAAATGAATAAACAACAAAAACCACTTCAATCATAGGGGGATAGGGTAAAGAAAACGACCAGAATAGTCGACAGAGATTGATTAAAGCTTCGGAAAAATAAAGCAATACGAGAGAAGATTGGATAGGAAAATTGAAACCTTATCAGTACTTATTCCAGTAGAATATAAGGTTCTAGAAGGCAGGAACTGTTTTGTTTTGTATCTCCAAGGCCTAGTGCTGAATATAAAATTAATGACTTCCTAAATATCTGGTTCCTTCTACTTGAAGAGACTGCCATTCCTATGAGGAAAAGGGTTTTGTGTAAACCTTCAAGCATTATAGAAATGGATATTATATTTGGATAGAAGCATTTACTCAGGGTAAATTCTTTTCAAGATGACAGGACTACCTAATTGTAATCCTGTATCTTCTATCACATTCTCACGTTCTGGTGGAAAAAGAATCCCCTTTGTCTTGTAGTTGCTGCTGAGTCATTTCCAAATCTTTGTGATCCCATTGGATGTTTTCTTGGCAAAGATACTGGAGTGCTTTGCTATTTCCTTCCCTAGTTCACTTTATGAAGGAGGAAACTGAGGCAAACAGGATTAAGTGACGCGCTCAGGGTCAAATGTGAGGCCAAGTTTGAACTAAGGAAGAGGAAGTCCTTATTCTAGGACTAGCACTCTATCCACTGGGCCACGTAGCTGCTCCACCCCCCTGACTAGGCTGTTACAAAAAGGACAAGTCAAGGAAGAAAGCGTGACTAGCAGCTACAAAGAACAAACACAAAATGATCTCTTCTCCAGGAAATCACTGAGGATAGGTTACAGCTAAAGAATAAAATTAGATCTCTCCCTCCATATACAGGGAATCCACAGAACGCTTCCAAGGTGGCATAGAGCCCCTGTCATGCAGACTGCAGATTAGCTGGGCCCTGCTTAAGAGACTGCTGGTCCTCTATCTTTGTTCTCATCAGAAGCTTGGTAAATCCTTTCTGATTGAAAAGTTTCTTTGATTTGAAAATACAGATCTTGAAAATAGAAGAAGCTTTTCTTGTCTTTCCCTCTACTTTCCTGCCCAGCTACTGCCCAGCAGCAGCACTTCCCGGATGAAATCACCAGATCACTGAGGACAAGTTTTAGACTCTTCCTGCCAAAGGTGGTTTCTGCTCCCCATGGATGTCCTTTGTGCCAGCTGAGACCTTTCAAGGGAGAGCTTTTTGTGAGCCACTGACCTCTTTTGTTACATTTGACATTGCTGATCACCTTCTCTTACATTTTTTCCATTCCAGATTTTCATGGTTCTCTTGATTCCTCCTTACATGACTCAGTCCTTCTCAGTATCATTTGCCCCTTCTTTGTTCATACCCACTCACCAGGAATACCCCTCAAGACTCTAGATATTTTGAGTCTGGTTGGCTATATGGATGGTGGTAACAGAAAAGGAAGTGGGTTTGGAGGGGAAAAGATAAAGAATTCCATTTTGGACATATTGAGCTTGATAAACCTTTTGAAAAATGTCCACTAGGCAATTGGTGATGGACTAGAGATCAGGAGAGAAAACTAGAGTTGAATATCTTGATCTAGAAATTAAAGATGATGATTGAGCTCATGGTAGCTAATGGTAATACCCAAGTGAAAAAGAATGGAGAACAAGAAGAGGACTGAAAAACAGCCTTGGAGGCTATCCACATTTAGTGGTTTATGATAAGGCTGAAGATCCAGCAAAGGAGGAGATTGAGAATAGTCAGACAGGAGGAGAACCAAGAAGAGCAGGTAAAACTAAGATGAAGGAATATTCAGGAGATGGTGACCAATAGTGTCAAATGCTTTAGAGAGGTGGGAAGAAGAACCCTGTTTACAGCATGCATTCTTTGGTCAAAAAGCATCAAATAACAACAGTTTTAAGTGTAACCCATAAAACTGAGATTATAACAAATAACCCACGGAGCAATAAATATAAAGCCCAGACTCTGTTGACTGGGGAAAAAAAAAAGCTGAACACATTCAAAACCAATGCCATTAACACCTGAAAGAAGTAGGATTGTAGATTTAGAGCTAAAAGGGATCTTAAACTTTATAGATGAAGAAGCTGAGGCCCACAGAGGTAAAAATGTTTTGCCCCTATGTAGTTAGTAAGTGGGAGAGCTGGGAATCTAGTCCAGGTTCTGAGTCCAGCTCCTTCCTGGAACACCACCATACTGTTTCAGGTAAACAAGGCATTGCTAAGGGTCTTTATCCAAAACCCTATAAGATTCAAGGAGTTGGTCAAAATCTACATAATGTTACTCAACCTATCCAAAAGATGAACAAGTCATCAGCCCAAACTTATGCTACTGCCTAAGACACTTGGGGCAAAAATGGAAGCAGTGGTAACTCCTCTCCCCTTTTCCCAACCCCATGACCCTCAAACATGGGTTTATTTAGGCTCATTCAGTTTACACATCCACCTATAATGCCATCACACCTCTACTCTAATCAAAGATTTTTCAACCTTTCAACCCAAGTCCAGTTTAATTTCCTCCTCTAAGAGGCTATCTTTTGATTACTCTAGGTGACTAGATGGTAGAACCCTAGTTCAAATTCTAAATCAGCTATTTAATAGCTATTGTCTTTCATTCTGGAAGAGAACTGTGTGATCTTGGACAAGTCACTTAACCTGCTTGAGTCTCAGTTTCCTCAATTATACAATAGGGACAAAAGGGGCTTTATCTTCCAAGGTTATTAGAGGGCTCACATGAGATACCTTAAAGTGCTATACAGATATGCTATTTGTATTTTAAAGTTTAAAAGCTCAATAAATTTTTGTGCGTGTAAATGCTGTAGAATTACTAGTTATTATTAATTTACATTTTACTTGGCCAGTGAAGTTCAACCTTTTATCATTCTCTAATTGTTTTGTTTCTCCCTCTTTAAATTTCCTCTAGTACTCGGTTCTGGATCTTTCCTTTCACCCCTATCCCATTTTACGAGAGAGAGAGAGAGAGAGAGAGAGAGAGAGAGAGAGAGAGAGAGAGAGAGAGAGAGAGAGAGAATGAATGTGTATTTGAAAGAGAGAAACAGAGACACAGAGATTTCAGCCCTGTCAGAAAAACTGCCAAGTGAGAGCCAACTCTCATGGTCTGCAACATCTAATAATGACCTTAGATCAACTACTAAATTAAACCATGTTTTATTTTCCCTCATGTCCATACTGTTCATTCACCTTTCTCTGGTCATCATTTCCCCAAATAGGATATAATTTCCTTGAGGGCTAGAACTCTTTCCTTTTGTATTGTACTCCTAATGCTTACTTAGCACTTCACCTAATAAATACTTCCATTCATTAGACTGAAAGCTCCTTGAGTTCAAGGCGTGTTGTTTTTAACCTTTGTATCCCTGTCCTTTCCAAGACAGGGCTTTGTACATAGTAGAAATTAATTAGTTGTGTCTACATGGCAAAAATATAAGTTCCCCTAAGGCACATTGTGGCATAACTGGAAGAAGCCTGCATTTTCAATAAGACAACTTAGGTCTAAGTACTGGCTGACACTACTTAGGTGGCCACAGGAAAGACACAACTTTCTAAACTTAATTTCCTCAGTTGTAAAATGAGGATAGGATAATAAAAAAAAAAAACTCCACTATCTCATTGGGTTTTAATGAGACTAACACTTTGTAGAAACTTAAGGTGCCATGTAAATGGGATTTGTTGGTAAAGGTCCAGACTACATCTTTTGTATTGCCTACAATATCTCTCAAAACATATCATAGAGCTAAAAACTTAATAAGAAAATTATATGAAAACCAAAATGCAAATGAAATTTTATACCAGTCATGGAAGCATGCTAGAAGATGCCAAGAAAATAAGGTGACAGTCTTACTGTCTTTTGTCCTATTTCAATTACTCTGGGTTAGAGTCACTGAAGATCCTCCAGTGGAAGAGAAATGGAAAAAAATTTAACTTTGTATTCTTATGTATCAATCAGATAAAACTGAAGACAACATGGTCTCCAAAGTCCCTACCAACTCCTGATATTTCCTACTTCTGTTCCCTTTAGTTACTACTTCATTTCTGTATCCCCGATACCTGGCAGACAGTTCTAAATGTTTATTTGACTGAATGGATGACAAAGGGAGTTCTGAATCTAGAGTTCTTACAGTGATTCTGATGCTAGGAGACAGCTAATCTTCTTGGCCTTTGAGGACCAGTGAGGCTATATAATGGACTATCATTTTATCACCTTGTTGATAAACTCAAGTCCTCTTCCCAATGCAGGAAGACGATATCCTGAGGTCCTATTACAGGAACACAAGCTCCAATCTTAACAGGTTGGAGAGGCTTCCTGTACAAGGAATTTATGGACTGCTGCTGCTACCTGAGGATTAGCCTGGCTAAGAACAAAAAGCAACACAATGTGAGTTGTGGAGTGATTGATTTTTCAGCCAGAGCAATACTCAAAGAAGGCTATGTACTAAACTAAATCATTGAGGTTGGGGGTGATTGGATCAGTGGAGAGTTCTATGAAGGACTTTGGAAATTCTTGCCAGCTGGTTTGTAGGAATCTCAATATCTTATCAATATAAATTTATAGTTTGATTGACTGTTTCTTTATATAGTTTCAAAGCTAGGATTCCTGAATCAGAGTATTATATTGGCACAAACTATTCTCCAAATTAAAAGTACCATTATATTGACCAAAATGTCCAAAGGGAAAGGTCAAAGAAAAATTATCATTTAAAGCAATGAAATGTGTGTATACATGTATGTATCTTATCAGTATCCAAAAGCAAAATAATTTCAGATCAATTTTTCTCTATCTTTTCATTAAAAAAAAAAAAGACTTTTGGGCGGCTAGGTAGCACAAGATAAAGCACAGGCCCTGGAGTCAGGAGTACCTGGATTGAAATCTGGCCTCAGACACTTGATAATTACCTAGCTGTGTGGCCTTGGGCAAGCCACTTAACCCCATTTGCCTAGCAAAAAAAAAAAAAAACACCCTAAAAAAATAAATAAAAACTTTTGAACTGAGACCAGCCATAAATTGGAGGCTCAAAGGAGATATGAGGAAATTAAGAGAAACTGAGAAAATATATTCCTTCTCCTCACTTGCACACCTGAGGGCTATGTCTATAGAATATTGCAGATGCTAACAATTGTGGCTGATGCGACAATCAATTGGTTTTGCTGAACTCTATATGTAGTCAGTCAAATCTAGTGTTAAATTTGTATTACACAATTCAATTTCAGATAAAAAATTATGAAAAAAATCCACATTCCAAAAGAACCCACCTACATTAACTTTACTGTATAGTACAGTGCTCTCTCTCTCTCTCTGCTTCTGCCCCTCAGCTAAACAATCCTGGGTCTCCCACCTTTCCACCGAAGGAAAAAAAAAGAATGGAAAAAACCTCCAAGTGAAAACAGAAGTTTGGCTAGAAGCCACTTGCATAGAGATAGGAGATCTTTGCCCAGCTCCACCCACCCACCTGAGTGTCTGCCCTTGCTCTGTACCTAGTCTATTCCTGGTCCCTTACGGTCTTTGAACCCTGTGCCAGTTTCCTTCCTGCCTTCCTCCCCGCCCCTATTTCCACACATGCATGGACAAATTCACATTAAATAAAAATTGCTTTACATAGATGATCTGTAGAACTGTCCATTTATCTATAGTGAGAATTGTCAGTATGTATGTATATATATATATATATATATATATACATACACATACACACACACACACACACACACACACACATACACACACACACACACACACACACACACACAAACAAAATATATGTATATATGGTTCAATCTTTACTATAAGGAAAGGCTCCTGGGATACAGGGAGAAGGAAATATATTCAGAAATGAATGTCATGCAGAAACAAAGGGAAAAATAAAAATTAAAACTATAAGACCAGTAAACACTCATGATCAAAGGTCACCAAATTGAGGAAGGACCTTGGGGCCATCCAATTGAACCTCATTCCTTTTTCCTTTCTTTAAATTTTTTTTTTTTAATTTAAGGCAAGGGGGTTAAGTGACTTGCTGCTTAAGGTCACACAGCCTAGGCAATTATTAAGTGTCTGAGGCCAGAACCTCATCCTTCTTCCATTAAAGCTAAAGACTTCTGGGAAGATCAAGTGAGGTGAGATCTGAATTATTCTGTACTTGACTACCTCCTACTGAAGTTGAGATATGATGTTCACTAGAATAAACGCTGTGGATTTTTGGCATAAAGGGAAGATATAAAGTCTCTCAATGGAGGATAGTTGGTTCTAAAGATCAACATTTCAATATCAAAATCAACCCCAAGGTTGACAGTCTAAAGTAAAAGTGTCAAATACACAGCCTACAGGCTATTACATGAGCCCACAATATGTATATATATAGATATACATGTGTCATTTTCTAAGTATGTTGTCTAAGAGATCCTTATATGTGGTTTCCCATTTGTACTGGGAGTTTGAAATCAATGCTATAGAAATAATTTTAATAATACTATCATAAATATGCCTTTAAAATCTTAAAATTCATTTTAAAACTATCTCTATTAGGTTTAGTTTGTGTTTCATTCGTGTAATAATTATTCTTATAGCTGTATTATTTAGGATTTGGACTATGATCTTGATGTTCTAATCTGGTTATTCTGAATAGACTATACATTTTCTGAGAACAGTTAATACCACTAGTATTAATAGTAACAAATGTTGACAACTCTTATGATATAACTTGGCAAAATTTCTAAATTGCCCACATCTTCCTAGTCTTTTTCAGAGATAGCAACACCTTTCAGAATGACAGAAATATTTACAATGTTAAAATGAGCTTTTTCTAGAGTCTCTTTTTAAAAAGACTGCATTGAAAACATCTTTATATATGTAGACTTTTGTGCACACACAAATATGGAAAATTAATCAACATGTATTTTTAAGTAACTACTATGTGCTTAACACCACACTGAGTAATGTAAAGTCTAACAGACTGGAAGTGCCAACATATTAGAAAGTAATAGGACAATACAAAATGAGAATCATAATACTTTCTATACCTTTTTTTGAGCTAGCAAGATTCCTTTATTAGCACTTTAACCTAAAAAATGGCATGAAAGATCTGAGTTCAATCACTAGGCAGCAGATTGGGTGTGCTAGACTAGAAATTAGAAAGATGGGAGTTCAAATCCTACTTTAGATATCTGGCATCATTATGTGACCTTGGACAACTCACTTCATCTGTGTCTCAGTTTTTTCCACTGTAAAATAAGGATTATAACTATACTTTTTTCCCCCAGGTACTTGGGAAGGTCAAATAAGACAAGCATAAAGCACTTTGAAAATCTTAAAAGCACTGCATATATAAATAAATGCTAGTTAATTTTACCACTAACTAGTTATATGACTGTGGGCAAGTCACAACTTCTCCCATATAGAAAATATTTACCCAACTCTAGTGAAGGTGACAAGAAATCAATGTCAAAGTACTTTCCAATGTGTAAAGCAACTTATAAGAGTTTATCAAACTATATCAGGGTCTGAGAACAAAATTGATAGATCATATGATGATAAAGGATTTTCTCCAACAAAAAGCAATACCTTTAAAAATTAAAGGATAGAGATTGGGGCCAAGATGGTGGAGAGAAGACAGGCACAGTACTTATCCACTGATCTTTCCTTATAAATAATATGAAACAAACCTCTCAACAGAAATCAGATCAACAAAACCCAGAAAAAAGAGCCAGGAGAAGAACATCCACCTCAGGATCTGTCTTCCGAGATCATGGGTCAGTCTGAGCACAGAGGGCAGACTCTGCTGGGAGCATGGACTGGGGAATAGATCAGCCTGATTAGCAGCAGGGCTGGAGCCCAGAAGCCTGAGGGCCTCAGAACTGGACCAGCTTGATCAGGGCTGGGCTAGAGCCTGGTCAACCACGGGGGCTTGGGTCAACTAGGGAGCAGAGGCATTGGTATTGGTGCTGACCTTCGGGGGCTTGCCAGCAGGGCTAGAGGGAGAGTTCTGGTGCGGGAGAGCTGCGGACACCGATCCCTGGGCTCCTCTGGTCAGGAAGAACTCCGAGTCCACACCTCCATTGCAGCAGAAGCCTCTTCCCAGAACAAACACAATTACAGACTACTTCTGCCCCAAGGGCAGGTGTGTGAGCAGCAGAACCACCTAAACTGACAATAGGGAGAGTGATGAGCTCATCCCAGGCTAGAGCCCACCACAGATTGAAGGCAAAAGTATTTAACAGCTTTAATCACTCCCTCTAGGGCAAGGGAGAAGGCATCAACCAAAGTCACAGACACTGCAGAGAAAGCACCCAGCACCCCCTATTGGCTGTCTGGAGATATTACGTCAGTGAGCAAAACCTACTGAACCATCAGGAAATATTACACTCAGTGAGTAAAGCCTCTAGGTATCCTGACAACAAACCCCTGTGAACCAGCCCCTCACCAACACAAGTTTTTAGGATAATGAAGAAAGGCCAGCACAAAGTGTTTACAGAAAAATTCTTGGAAGGAAAAGACACTAACTCAGAGAGACCTAGAACCTCTGAGGAGAATATGATCTACTCTCCAGGACAAAAAGACTTCCTTGAAGAAATAAGAAAGGAGTTTAAAAATCATTTGGGAGAGGAAATTAACACCTTACAACAAGAAAATAATTCAGAACCTCAATTGGTCAAATGGAAAACTCTTACAAAAATAGAATTGATCAATTGGAAAAGGAGTAGAAAAAGGTAAATGAAGAAAATTCTTTTCTAAAAAAAAAGAATGGAGTCTGTGGAAACTAATGACTTCATGAGACAGCAAGAATCTGTTAAACCAAATGAAAACATAGAAAAATAGCAGAAAATGTAAAATCATCAGTAATGACCTTGAGAACAGATCAAGCAGGGACAACCTGAGAATTACAGGTCTTCCTGAAAACATTGAAGAGGGAAAAAAGCCTGGAAAATTGCCCTGACATCATGGAACCAGAGGGCGAAATAGTTATTGAAAGAATACATCAATACCCTCTGGAAAGAGATGCTAAAGTGAAAACACCAAGGAATACTGTGGCTAAATTCCAGAAATATCAGATAAAAGAGAAAATCCTGCAAGCAGCCAGAAAGAAACAATTTAAATACCAAGGAGCCACAGTAAGGATTACACAGGACCTGGCTGAATTAACATTAAGGGATAAAAGGGCCTGGAACGAGATATTCTGAAGAGCAAGGAAGCTTGGAATGCAGCCAAGAATCCACTATCTGGCAAAGCTGAGCCTTCTCTTTCAGGGGAAAAGATGGACATTTAACAAAATGGAAGACTTCCAGCAATTCCTGATGAAAAAAAACAGCTAAATAGAAAATACGGACATCAAACAGGAGGTTCAAGAGACACAGTAAAAAGGTAAAAAGGGGGGGGGTAAAGAAAAAAAACTGCTATCCAATAAGATGAAACTGGCTATATCCCAGCATGGGAAAAAGATTCTCATAATTGCTGAGAATTCTAACACTATCAGAGAGAATATACTTAACCAGAAGTGATGGACACTCATGACTTAGACATGAGACTGCTATCCAATGGGATGAAACTGGCTATATCCTTACTTGGGAGAATGATTCTAATAACTCTCAAGAATTGTAACTCTATTAGAGGGAATATACTAAGCCAAAGGTGATGGATACTCAGGATTTTCTATGACTTAGATAGAATGATTTAAAAACACTTCCTCCTTAAAAAGGGGGACAGGAAGGAGATGGGAGGACAGAGGGGACTGAATGGGGTAAATCTCATTACATTAAGAGGTACAAAAGACCTATTGTAATAGAAGGGAAGAAGGGAGGAGATGAGAAACACCTTAATCCTCCTCTTATCAGACTTGGCTTAAAGTTAATTTACACACACACTCAGTTAACTTAAAAAACATCTAACCTTTCAAGTATTAAAAGGGGAAAAGGGAAGGCGGGAACAGAGACAGGGAGAGGGAGAAAAAAGGGAACTAACATTAGGAAGAGAAGGAAAGGGGAAAGGAGAAAGAAAGGGGGAGGGGTGGATATAGGAGGGCAAACACAATGAAGGTAGTGGTATTCAGAAAAAAAATACTGGAGAATATGGATAAAGGGGGAGGGGGAAAATACAAACTGAGGGAAGATAGCATGGAGGGCAATAAAAAATTAGTAATTATAACTCTGAATGTGAATGGGAAGAACTCTCCCTTAAAACATAAGCGAACAGCAAAGTGGATTACAAACCAGAATCCTACAATATGCTGCTTACAAGAAACTCATTTAAAGCAGAGAGATACATATAAAGTAAACGTAAAAGGTTGGAGCGAAATATATTTTGCTTCACCTGAAGTAAAAAAAAAGCAGGGGATAGTAATCCTTATGTCAGACAAAGCAGCTGCAAAAATAGCTAAAAATAGATAGTTAAAAGAGATAAGGAAGGAAACTACATCCTCCTAAAAGGTACCATATGCCCAGAAAAGAAAATGATCATTGTTAGAAGAGTTGTAGGGAATCTGGGATACTAATACATTTTTGGTGGAACTGTGAACTCATCCAATCTTTCTGCAGAGCAGTCTGGATATGCCTAAAGGGCAACAAAAATGTGCATACTCTTTGATCCAGCAAAACCACTACTGGATCTATACCCTGAAGAGATCATGAAAAGGGGTAAAAACATCACTTGTACAAAAATATTCATAGCAGACCTGTTTGTGGTGTCAAAGAATTGGAAATCAAGTAAATGTCCTTCAATTAGGGAATGGCTTAGCATTAATACAATAAAGTAATTTCAATAGTAAATATGTATGCACCCAATATACTAAGCATCCAAATTCTTAAAGAAGAAGCAGAAAGAACTACAGGAAGACATAGACAGCAAAACTCTTACTAGCGGGAGACCTCAACCTCCCACTCTCAGATTTAGATAAATCGAATCATAAAATAAACAAGAAAGAAGTTAAGGAGGTAGATTTTTTTAAATTTATTTTTATTAAAGATATTATTTGAATTTCACAATTTCCCCCCCAATCGTACTCCCCCCCCACCCCCCACGGAAAGCAATCTGTCAGTCTTTACTTTGTTTCCATGTTGTACCTTGATCCAAATTGAGTGTAATGAGAGAGAAATCATATCCTTAAAGAAGAGACAAGAAGTCTAGGAGGTAACAAGATCAGACAATAAGATACCTGTTTTTTTCTAAATTAGAGGGAATAGTCCTTGAACTTTGTTCAAACTCCACAGCTGCTTATCTGGACACAGATGGCACTCTCCTTTGCAGACAGCCCAAAATTGTTCCCAATTGTTGCACTGATGGAATGAGCAAGTCCTTCAAGGTTGATCATCACTCCCATGTTGCTGTTAGGGTGTACAGTGTTTTTCTGGTTCTGCTCATTTCACTTAGCATCAGTTCATGCAAATCCCTCCAGGTTTCCCTAAAATCTTGTCCCTCCTGGATTCTAATAGAACAATAAGTGTTCCATGACATACATATACCATAGTTTGCTAAGCCATTCCCCAACTGAAGGGCATTTACTTGATTTCCAATTCTTTGCCACCACAAACAGGGCTGCTATAAATATTTTTGTATAAGTGATGTTTTTACCCTTTTTCATCATCTCTTCAGGATATAGACCCAGTAGTGGTATTGCTGGGTCAAAGGGTATGCACATTTTTGTTGCCCTTTGGGCGTAGTTCCAAATAGCTCTCCAGAAAGGTTGGATGAGTTCACAGCTCCACCAACAGTGTAATAGTGTCCCAGATTTCCCACAACCCTTCCAACAATGATCATTATCCTTTCTGGTCATATTGGCCAATCTGAGAGGTGAAAGAGGTAGATTGTTAGAAAACCTAGATATGATAGACCTATGGAGGAAACTGAATGGGGATAGAAAGGAATATACCTTTTTTTCTGCAGTACATGGCACTTACACAAAAATTGACCATGTACTAGGGCATAATAAGTTAATAATCAATTGCAAAAAGGCAGAAATAGTGAATACATCTTTCTCAAATCATAATGCAATAAAAATTATATGCAATATTGGACCAGGGAGATATAGACCCAGAACTAACTGGAAACTGAATAACCTCATTTTAAACAATGAGTGGATCAAACAAATTATAGAAAGAATTAAATATTTTATTCTAGATAATGGCAATAATGAAACAACATACCAAAACCCATGGGATTCACTCAAAGTGGCTGTCAGGGGATATATTATATCTTTAAATGCTTACATGAATAAATTAGCCAAAGAGGAAATCAATGAACTAAATATGCAACTAAAAAATTAAAGAAAGAACAAATTAAAAACCCCCAATTAAATACCAAAATAGAAATTCTAAAAATTAAAGAATAAATTAATAAAAGCAAAAGCAAAAAACTATTGAATTAATAAATAAAACCAAGAGTTGGTTTTATGAAACAACAAATAAAATTGATAAAACTCTGGTCAATTTGATTTAAAAAAAAAAAGGAAGAACAAAACCAAACTGATAGTATCATAAATGAAAAGGTGAACTCACCACCAATGAGGAGTAAATTAAAGTAATAATTAGGGATTATTTTGCCCAATTCTATGTTAATTTGACAATCTAAGTGAAATGGATGAATATTTACAAAAATAAGTTGCCCAGGTTAAGTGAAGAGGAAATTAAATACCTAAACAACCCTATCTTAGAAAAAAAAATTCAACAAGCCATCACTGAACTCCCTAAGAAAAAATCCCCGGGGCTGGATGGATTCACAAGTGAAATTTTACCAAACATTTAAGGAACAATTGGTTCCAATTCTATATAAAGTTGGAAAAATAGGGAAAGATGGAACTCTGCCTAACTCTTTCTATGACACCACTACGGTGATTGATGATATCTAAACCAGGAAGAGTTAAAACAGAGAAAGAAATAGATAGACCTATCTCCCTGATGAATATAGATGCAAAAATCTTAGCAAAACAATTACAACAAATTATCATTAGGATAATACATTATGACCAAGTGGGATTTATCCCAGGAATGTAGGGTTGGTTCAATATTAGGAAAACTGTTACTATCAGAAATTATATTATATCAATAGATGCTGAAAAAGCTTTTGACAAAATACAGCACCCATTCCTATTGAATTATTTAAAAACACTAGAGAGTGTAGGAATGAGTGGACTGATCCCTAGAATAATAAGCAGTATCTATCTGAAACCATCAACATTATATTCAATGGGGAAAGGCTAAAGGCATTCCCAATCAGATCAGAGGCAAAACAAGGATGCCCATTATCACCACTACTATTCAATGTTATATTAGAAATGTTAGCATCAGCAATTAGAGAAGAAAAAGAAATTGAAGGAATTAGAATTGGGAAGGAAGAGACAAAACTCACTCTTTGCAGATGACAAGATGGGTATAGCTAGAGAATCCCAAGAAATCATCCAAGAAACTACTAGAAACAATTAGCAACTTTAGCAAAGTTGCAGGATATAAAATAAACCCTCATAAATCCTCAATTTTTCTATATATGACTAGCAAGATACAGCAGGAAGAGCTAGAAGGAGAAAGCCAATTCAAAGTAACCTCAGACAATATAAAATACCTGGGAGTCTATCTGCCAAGGCAGATTCATAAACTTTTTGAAAACAATTACAAAACACTTCTCACAGAAATGAAATCAGATTTAAATAAATGGGCAAACATCAACTGCTCATGGATAGGCCAAGCTAATGTAGTAAAAATGACAATTCTACCAAAACTAAACTACCTGGTCAGTGCCCTACCAATCTAAATTCCAAAAAATCACTTTAATGAGTTAGAAAAGGTATTAAGTAATTGAGAAATAAAAAGTCAAGACTTTCCAGGGATTCAATTAAAATTAGTGCAAAAGAAGGGGACTTAGCCCTACCTGATCTAAAATTATATTATAAAGCATCAATCATCAAAACTTTCTGGTATTGGTGGACGAGTGGAATAGACTAAGTGCAATAGCAGGAAACAATTATAATAATCTGCTGTTTAATAAACCCAAAGAGTCCAGCTATTGGGATAAAAACTCTCTCTTCTTGGAAGTTAGTATGGAAGAAACTTAGATTAGACCAACACCTCACACCCTATACAAAGATAAGATCCAAATGGAGACAGGATTAGATATAAAAAAAACAGTATTATAAGCAATATAAAAAGCAACATTATAAGAAGATCAAGGACTAGTTTACATGTCAAATCTATGGAAAGGGAAGCAGTTTATGACTAAGGAAGAGATGGAGAACATCACTAAAAACAAACTAGATGATTTTGATTACATTAAATTAAAAAGCTTTTGCACAGACAAAACCATTGTAACCAAGATCAAAAGAAATGTAGTAAACTGGGAAACAATCTTTACAACTAGTATTTCTGATAAAGGACTCATTTTTTTTTTTTTAGGTTTTTGGGTTTTTTTGCAAGGCAATGGGGGTTAAATGGCTTGCCTGAGGCCAAACAGCTAGGTAATTATTAAGTGTCTGAACCTGGATTTGAACCCAGGTACTCCTGATTCCAGGGTCGGTGCTTTATCCACTGTGCCACCTAGCCGCCCCTAAAGGGCTCATTTTTAAAATATACAGAGAACTGAGTCAAATTTAAAAAAGGAAAAAAGCCATTCCCCAATTGACAGATGATCAAAGGATATGCAAACGCAATTTACAGATGAGATCAAAACAATCCAGTCATATGAAAAATGGATCTAAATCATTATTTATTATGAGAAATGCAAATTAAAGCATCTCTTAGGTAACACCTCACATCTCTCAGACTGGCCAATATGACCAGAAAAGAAAATGATGATCATTGTTGGAAGGGCTGTGGGAAACTGGGATACTAATATATTGTTGGTGAAACTATGAACTCGTCCAACCTGTCTGGAGAGCAGTCTGGAACTATGCCCAAAGGGCAACAAAAATGTGCATACTCTCTGATCCAGCAATACTACTACTGGTTCTATGACCTGAAGAGATCATTAAAAAGGGTAAAAATATCACTTGTACAAAAATATTCATAGCAGACCTGGTTGTGGTGGCAAAGAATTGGAAATCAAGTAAATATCCTTCAATTGGGGAATGGCTTAGCAAACTGTGGTATATGTATGTCATGGAACACTATTGTTCTATTAGAAACCAGGAGGGATGGGAATTCAGGGAAACCTGGAGGGATTTGCATGAACTGATGCTGAGTGAGATGAGCAGAACCAGAAAAACATTGTACACCCTAACAGCAACATGGGGGTGATGTTCAATCTTGAAGGACTCACTCATTCCATCAGTGCAACAATCAGGGCCAATTTGGGGCTGTCTGCAATGGAGGTATCCAGAGAAACAACAGTGGAGTTTGAACAAAGACAAGGACTAGTCCAATTTTGGAAAAATATTGTTATCTTATTGTCTGATCTTGCTATCTCTTTTACTTATGTTTCTTCCTTAAGGATATGATTTCTGTCTCATCACATTCAATTTGAATCAATGTATACCATGGAAACAATGTAAAGACCAGAAAGTTGCCTTCTGGGGGGGCAGGGCGGTAGGGAGAGAGAAGTAAGATCAGGGGAAAAATTGTAAAACTCAAAATAAATAAAATCTTTAAAATTAAAAAAAATTAAAGGAAACAAAGCAGGGTAGGAGAAAATGCTAGCAGTAAATGCATCAGATAAAATCTCCACAAAAAATCTATAATAAAATAAAATATACCTATAAGACTAATATATACATCGCAATGAGGTAATAATCAAAGGATATGAACAGGGTAATTTTTAAAAGGGAAATCACAAACCGTTAAAAGCCACATGAAAATATGCTCAAATTTCCTAATAATCAGAAAAATGTAAACTAAAACAACCATACAACCTCTAGAAGAGCAAAATTAAGAAGAAAATGATAAAATTTCATGTTGGCAGGTCTCTGTGAGGAGTCATTCTAAATATATTGTCACTGGGCTGTAGATTGGTATCAACATTCTAGAAAGCAATGAAATAAGTAACCATGAAACTTTTCATACCTTTTCTTTGACCCAGTAATAGATTCCTGTATTTTAGACTCTTATCTCCCAAATAGCACGAAATAATAATAAAAAAATGACCTATATGCCTTAGATCTCATTTTGTTTAGCAGATCAGCTCTTTTAATCAACTCCTCTTTCCCTCTCTAGGGGAGCTAGGTGGTATAGTGGATAGAACACTGGTCTTGGAGTCAGAAGGACAAGAGTTCCACACTCATTTACTTGCCACTTACTAACTGTGTGACCTTGGGCAAGTTGCTTAACCCTGATTGCCTCGAATCTAGAATCCTCTCCAGTCGTCCTGATTCATATCTGTTCACTGGACTCAGATGACTCTGGAGGAGAAAGTAAGACTGATGATTTAGCACAGCACCTCCCCCCAACTCAAATTCAATTCACATGCTTATGGCATTACACCCCCCCCCATACTATGGTCTTTTGAGAATGAAGAACAAAACATTCCCCCTCTACCTACTATACCTTCAATTATGCTCAAGTCTCCTATAGTGTACATTTGGCCTGGATTCAGGAAGACCTTTCAAATCTTCAAATCTAGCTTCAGATATGTACTAGCTGTATGATTCTGGGCAATTCACTTAACTGTCTACTGCAGTTTCCTCAACTATAAAAACAAAAGCACTATGCTCCAGGGTTGTTGTGATGATCAAATGAGAAAATATTTGTAAAGTGCTTAGCATAGTTCCTAGTTCCTGGTGATAAAAAAAAAGGCTTGCCCCCCCCCCCAACTTATCAATGATCTCTTAATACCACATTCTGTGGTCCTACCTCACCTCACCTCTCTAAAGCATTTGACACCATCTCCTGGATATTCTCTCCTGTCTTGGTTTTTCATACTACTCTTCTTGGTTCCCCTCCTACCTAACTGTTCTTCAATCTCCTTTACTGGATCTTAGCCTAAATGTGTCTTCAGTCTTTATCTTTTATTTCTCTATGCTTTCTCATTGAGGTATTCCCATTAGCTACTTTGGGCTAAATTATCACCTAGAGATAACTTTTAAATCAATACATTCAGCTCTACTTTCTCTACTGATCTCCGAACCTGCGTATCACCAATTGCCTAATGGACATTTTCCAATAGGTATATCAAACAACATGTTCAAAACAGAATTCATTATCTTTTCCCCTCTAAACCCACCTCCACTTCTTTTTTTTTGTTTGTTTGTTTTTTTGCTTTTTGCAAGGCAAATGGGGTTAAGTGGCTTGCCCAAGGCCACACAGCCAGGTAATGATCAAGTGTTTGAGACCGGCTTTGAACCCAGGTATTCCTGACTTCAGGCCCGGTGCTTTATCCACTGCGCCAACTAGCCCGTCCGGACACCTCCACTTTTTTTATTGCTGAGGGCACCACCATCCTCTTAGCTATGGATGAGTGGAATAGATGGAAGGATGGACAGACAGATGCAGCTAATATTTATATAGCACTTACTATGATGAGATCACAAGTCAGATTGCTGAGAATTTTGAGGAGACTGAGAGGAAATGAAATGAAGTAACAAATGCATACAGCTTTATCAAGAAGTTTAGTTACTACACCCAAAGGGCAACAAAAATGTGCATAACCTTTGATCCAGCAATACCACTACTGGGTCTATACCCCGAAGAGATGAGGAAAAAGGGTAAAAACTTCCACTTGTATAAAAATATTCATAGCAGCCCTGTTTGTGGTGGCAAAGAATTGGAAATTAAGTGAATGTCCTTCAATTGGGGAATGGCTTAGCAAACTGTGGTATATGTATGTCATGGAACACTATTGTTCTATTAGAAACCAGGAGGGATGGGAATTCAGGGAAGCCTGGAGGGATTTGCATGAACTGATGCTGAGTGAGATGAGCAGAACCAGAAAAACACTGTACACCCTAACAGCAACATGGGGGTGTTGATCATCTGCAATGGATTTCCCCATTCCATCAGTGCAACAATCAGGGCCAATTTGGGGCTATCTGCAATGGAGAATACCATCTGTATCCAGAGAAAGAATTGTGGAGTTTGAACAAAGACCAAGGACTATTACCTTTAATTTAGGGGAAAAAACCTGATATCTTATTGTCTGATCTTGTTATCTCTTATAGTTTTATGTTTTTTCCTTAAGGATATGATTTCTCTCTCATCACACTCAATTTTGATCAATGTATACCATGGAAACAATGTAAAGACTGACAAATTTCCTTCTGTGGGGGGGGGTGGAGGGAGGGAAGTAAGATTAGGGGGAAAATTGTAAAACTCAAAAATAAATAAAATCTTTTAACAAAATAAAAAATAAAAAAGTTTAGTTACAAAAAATAAAACAACAGGATCATAGCAAGCAGGTATGGTAGGAACAAGTGTGGATAGGGCTTTTTGTTTGTTTTTTTAAGGACATTTGGTATATTTGTGGGTAGCAGATAAGAAACTAGAATCGATAAGGAAAGACAGTGGAAATTCTGATAAGGTTAACATACAGCATGGAAGATGGTAGCAACAAAATAAATGCTTGCAGATTTATTTGAAATGGTGAAATATGATAGCACATATATTCACTGTAAAGAGAATAGCTAAATAAATTATGGTATACTTGCCATGAAATGGCATAAATTCTATTAATATCTCAAAAAATAAATATATGGAAATGCAAAAGGCCTTGTAAAATGATGTAAAATGTGGTTAGCATAATAAGAACAGCACACACACACACACACACACACACACACACACACGAAATGATTAAAACTGCTCTTGACAAAAGAAAACCAGGTCAAACGTAGAAGAAAGACTCAAGAAAGATTTGGGAAAGAACATAGAGAAAATCATTTCTCCTTTGTCTTTCTTTTTTGGTTTTACATAAAATGTTCAGAATACACAGGTATTATTAAGGACCTCTTAAATTGATCAGGAACAATTTCCTGAGGACACTAGGATTTGAGGAGTCTGTAGGATGGACCAAAACTTAAATAACTGGGGGGATGGAATGGAGAACAAAGAAGGAAAGGTCATCTCACTTGAAAGCCATAAAGAAATTCAGTCATATCAGAAATGTGGTCATAATTAAGGATTTTTAGCTCAAAGCTACCATTTTAGGATCCTCATGAACTGGTCCAACCACATCTTGACAAAGTCCAATTGTGACACTGTACAAGTCACTAATGAGCAAGCGTGCATAAAGAGAAGGGATACCCAAATGAAAAGGGGTCAAAAACCATACTATGTAAGAACCAGTGAAGGGAATGGATGTATCTAACTAGGAGGAAAAAAAGCAGTAGAGTTGGCATCATACATGTCTTAGAAAATCTGTAGAGCTCACTTGTGGAAAAAGGATTAGACTTGTTCTACTTGACTCCAAAGGGCAGAACCTGGCACAATGGGTGGAAGGTGTGGAGGAATAGATGTGGGTTTCATAAAATGAATGAGGGAGAAGAAATTTCTCATCACTGAAGATCTTCAAGCAGAAAGCTAGATGACCATTAGCCAGCAGTACTTATAAGAGTTGTCATCCTTTCTTTATGTTATGGAACTATCTTTGGCAGGTTGGAGGAACCTATGGGTTTCTGTCCAGATTAATGATTTAACGTGTGTGTGTGTGTGTATTCATGTATTCATTTATTTATTTTCAGTTTTTGCAAGGCAATGGGGTTAAGTGGCTTGCCCAAGACCACGTAATTATGTGTCTGAGGCCGGATTTGAACTCAAGTACTCCTGACTCCAGGGCTGGTGCTCTATCCACTGCGTCACCTAGTTGCCCCTTAACAAACATTTTTAAGAAGAAAATAATCAATTTCTGCTAGAGTTTAATGAAAATAAAGATTAACTTTTTCCCCATCCCACGCTCATGGACCTCTTGAAATCCATCTACAAATAGAAGGTGTGGAAAACACTTGAAGCCTACAATACCTTCAAGTATAGACCGAATCAGACAAAAATTTAATTGTAAATATTTAACAAAATAAAGCTGCAATAAAATCTAGATAACATTACATTATACACAAACACACATATATGAATAGATAATCCTCATCTCTATTTAAGTTTGACATCTCTGTTATAGAGGGAATTCATGCTTCAAAAGTCTTACCTGAACTTCTACAATTCTAATACATCCTATGACAGGAATCACTGTTTTCCAGGGAAAGGTAATCCCACGCTATTGGTTACTGACCTTGCTCAGCAAATTAGCAGCTTAGAGAAGCACAGTAGTGCCTATCTAATACCTTAAAGGTAAATAAGACTCAGCAATTGGTTTCCATCTGTTACCGACCGTGAAGCTCTTATAGAACTCTCTGAAGTTATCCAATATATTGGCACAGAGTTTGGATAGCATGCCAATGTGATAGAAGCCCTAAAGCTTCCTAGTCACTAGAGAGGACCTGTTGCTCCTCTTCTCCTGTGCTATACACTATGGTCAGAGGTGTGAGTCCCTGTGTTTCACTGATGTCTCCAATACAGGGCAAGTATTCCTGCTATGCTAATCAATTGCAAGTTACTGTTGCCAGAGAGCAATGAAAGTGCCAGCCCATGGACCAACTGGCAGAGTGGAAACCTGAAATGTATCTTGGATCAAAGAATGCTACCTGATATAGGGCAATCTCAGATTCCCCAATTCTACTTAAAAAAGAAACAAGAAGAGAAGAGGGAAACTAGCTAGTTCTGAGAAGCAATACAGTTGTCCGGCTCTTTGGAGTTCAGATAACACCTTAGCTCCACAGGATCCTAGGAAGTCAATGCTTAATCTCCAGTCCAGATCTGACAATGCCTTCAAGACAAGCATCCTTTCACTGCATCTTGGTCACACACATCTCAGTTTCTCTACTGTGAAGTGCTCATTCCTGCAGTAATGACAGAAGTATGAAACTAGATTGACTGCTTCCCTGAAAATATTTAGTCTGTATGGCTTCACTACAATGTGTCACCAATGGTATAGAAATACTAGGACACCAGTTAGGGGAAGGGTGGTAAAAATAACAATATGCTAAAAAAAAAAAAAGTGATGCGTGTGTTGGGTTTCTGAAATATCTAATTGTAATGGCATATTGTGACCAATGTAAAAACAGGACTCTTGTGTGAACAACCAAGAGAAAGAAACATGGTGGCAAATATGGGGGACTCTTCTGTATTAAGTTAAACGTGTTGGCTTACAAGATTCAACTCTAATTTTGATGGGAGCTATCCCTCTCCCCTAAATAAAAAAGAACTGCAAAAATTATACCTCCTCCACTAGCCTGCCATAATGCATTAAACTGCATTATTCCCTTGTAGTTTAAGAACAAGATATCCACACTGAAATGCATCCAAACCTGGAAAGGGTTAACAACTGGAGATGCTCAAATTCAAAGGTTCATGCTTGAGGGTGAACAAGTGAGGAAATATTCAGGAGACAAAGAGAAAACTTCTGGAGAAGATCTCTCCCTCTTCCCCCATGAAAGGGAAGGCAAGAATGGCACAATTATTAAGAAGGGAAGGAATAGGTCTAAATTCACTTTTATCCCATAGGCCGATAGTTATCTATAGGATTTATGGTACAATCTTGTGCCTATCTGAAAAGACAAGCTAATGTCCGGATGAGAAAAATAAACAGGAGTACTGAAGTGAAAGACAAAGTCTAGGCACATAAACTAAAACATGGAGATTAGCCATTGTCAAGAGAAGAGTTTCCTGCAGCTATAGAAGCAGTGATGATCATAGAACAGACATAAGGGAGGCACTTCAACTGGCAGACAATGTTTAATAGAGATTTCTATTGTTAAAAAGAAAAGAAAAGGGATGGGTACTGATTGGCTAAAAGTCTCCCATGTGACAACCATAATCTTAAGCAGGCTTGCCAGGCAAAATCTCAGCATTCTGATTAGTATGGTGTTCATCATTTCCCCTCATTCTTATACTGTAACTAAGGACTGAGTAGGAAAATGCAATTAGGTATACACTAAACTGGTTGAAAACCTAAGAAGAGAAGTTTGGTTTAAATTAAATCAGAAGATGAAATTTCTTCTTGAAATAAAGGAGGACTTCTTAACCAATCAAAAAACTCAAAGTATGTATCTAAGTTGGTTCTTGTTGATGATGGATACAAGTTTTGGACAAAGATCTCTTGATATTTATTAGGTTAGAACCCTTGGGTGTCATGGAAACTTGGTAGGAATTCCAACCTCATTTTAGCTTTTAGGTCCTTAAGGGATTCACCATTTTGCTTATAATTTTAGCTTGTCTGAGGATATACATGATGTAATAGATAGTGCTGGTGACAAAGCCAGGAAGAACTAGGTTGAAGTCCCAACTCTGACGCAAACTGATTGTGATGCTGAGCACCTCTTGGGGCTTTAAACAATTTTCTTAAGACTATAATTTTCAAAGAAGGTATAATTTTTTAAAATAATAATTTTAATAATAACAGAATTAGTTCCTATATTTGAAGATATGGCTCTCAATGTAATTTTTTCCTCCTCTTTACTTTATGAACAGGGATTTTTCCTCAAGGATAAGAGAGACAATAAAAAATAAATGCCATTTTATATTATTTTAAGGTTGACAAAGACCCTCATTTAATCCTCATAATGGCCCTTTGAGGTGGGTAGTAGTACAAGGGAAATAATACATACCCCAAAGTTGAAAGAACAGAAAAGGAGACATGTAAAACCATTAATCTCTATAAGTACCATTAAAAAATAATAATAAAAGATCACTATTTTCCAGGGAAAGGTAATCCCACACTACTGGTTACTGACTTTGCTCAGCAAATCAGCAGCTTAGAGAAGCACAGCAGTGCCTATCTAATGTTATATTAACCCGATGACAGATAGAAATTGAACCAGATATAATCTTTTTAATGTATTGGTTTAGCCTATACTAATATTTACCATTTTGCAATAATATTAAGGATATTGGTCTATCTTTTTTCTCTTTTTTTGTCTCTCCTTGATATTATTTGACCTTCCACAACATATTTGTGTCTTAAAAGAAATTTTGCAGGAACTTTTATTATTTTTTGTGTAAGTAGTTAATGTAATAACAACAAAAATTGTTCATTTTATATGTAATAGAATTCACTTGTAAATCCATCAGTTCCTGAAGTTTTTCCCCTTTAGGGGATTCATTTATGTCTTATTCAATTTCTTTTTTCTAAAATTGGATTACTTAAATTATCTATTTACTGTTCTGTTAATTTATGTGATTTATATTTTTGTAAAAGATTCAGCCATTTCACATATTTATTTTGGCATAATGTGCAAAATATTTTCTAGTGATTTATTTTTTCTGTTTATTATGAAACCTGTTTTTCTTTTTTGATATTGGCAATTTGGTATTCCTCTCACTTTTCCTTAACCACATAGCTTACTAGCTTATTTTTAGTTTTTTTAAAGCTCACATTTTTATTATTTCAACTTTTTAAAAAAAATTTCAATTTTGCTAACCTATTCCTTGATTTCTCAGTTTTCATTTTTATGCTTAGTTGGAGTCTTCTGACTTAATGGTTTTCTAGTTTTATTTGTTTGACCAGTTTGTTGATCTGTTCATTATCTCTTTTGTGGATGAAAATATATAGTGATATACATTTTTGGTAATATCCCAAAAGTTTTGGTACCTTGGCTCACTGTTGTCATTTTCTTATCTACTACTTCATTCTTCAACGCATCAATTCCTTCAGACTAAATTATTTCATCTCCACTTAAGCTTGAATCTTTTTTTTTCCCCAAAGGTCTTTCAATGACTATAATTTTTAGGTGGTTAATATAGTATATGGTTAAAATCTCTACCTCTATGCATTTCTTTATGAGATTTTTATGCCCTAGCATATGGTTAATTTTTGCAAAAGGTTCATAATTGGCTATGAAATAAGTATATTCTTTTCAATTTCCATTCATTAATCACCAGAGACCTATTATGTATACCTTTTATTAAAATCTATTGAAGTACTTAAGTTTTCTTTTTCCTTTTTAAGATATAACTAGATCTGAAAGGGATGCACTAATATCCCTATTACAGTTTTGCTATCTATTTGTCCCTCTAATTAAATTTATTTTTTCATAAGTACTTAAATACAATGCCATTTAGTGCATAACTATATTGGTAAACTCCCTTTATATAGCAACGGCCAAGTTTTATATGATTCTGATTGTGGCTCTTTGGTACTTGAACTCTCCTTTCCTTTGACCTGGAAGGTATGAATTTTCACCTTGAAATTACTATTAGGGGGCGGCTAGATGGCACAGTGGATAAAGCACCAGCCCTAGAGTCAGGAGTACCTGGGTTCAAATCCGGTCTCAGACACTTAATAATGACCTAGCTGTATGGCCTTGGGCAAGCCACTTAACCCCATTTGCCTTGCAAAAAACCTAAAAAAAAATTACTATTAGTTTTAAACTGGGAGGGGTGTTTCTATTTTCCCTCTACTCTGGTTCTATTAGACCTGACACAGATTTCATTTAGAATTTCTTAGAATATGATATGTAAGGCCTTCTTTTTACTCATGGTTCTGGAGTACCCCAATGGCTCCTGAATTCTCTCAATCTACTTTCCAAGTCAGATGTCAATTTTGGGGGGAAAAGAAAACACGCTGTAATTTTTCTATTTTTCTTCAATCTTTTTCACAGGTGAAAAGACAAGGTATTCCAACAATACCAACAAGTCAGTGGTCAAAGAATGATAGGCTTTTGTGGTTCAGTAAGAATTCTATAATTGGGTGTCCCTAACCTAGATCACTGTGGTCTGCTGGTCCTGCCCTGAGATTTTCCTGATCAGGGCACTGCTCTATGCCACCTTGGGGATATCTTGATTAAGTCTGCATTATCTCTACTACTTGGTCTCTTTACCCATAGGTTGATAATAATTAGATATACTAATAGATGATCTTTCATTTCCTCCTGGGATTTCCCCAGCATTGCTCCCATCTCACTTCCTAGTGACCTTGGTCAGAGGACAGAATTGTTTCTATACTCTGTGGTTTTTACAGGATACTCAGCAACCTCTAAATACACAGAGGCTTTCCCAGATAGGGCAATGCCAAGAACCTGCATTGATGCTGGCTTTTTTTGGTGGACCTGAGTCTCATAGTTTCTGGATATATTTTTCTGCAATTCTGGGTTGAACTAAGGGACTTACTAAAGTTTTTCTTTGCATTTTCAGTCACTCTTCAATCTGGTGCTCATTTCAAATCACTGATACAGTAAAAGTAAGAGAGTTGGGCTCCTTTGTGACCTACCATGTGCCCATATATCCTCCTCCCCATATAACCAACCATAAAAGCACTAAACTCTTCCACTCAAATCAGTGTCAGCAAGTCCCTAGCCCCCAACTTGAACTGGCTGGAATCCAGGGCATATTCCACATGTGAAATATCTGGGAAGAAATGACCAGCTGGGGCCATGTTTAAGCTCAGTCCAGCCCTCAAGGTCTTACTGATCTCCCACTTTCCCATCCTTATCCTTCTATATTCCCATTGCTGTAGTTCCTATATTTAGAGAGAAAACAAGTTATGAGAAACATAGCATGCCCCTTGTCATTTCAACAACTACACTCCCTGTCAGCAGAGCACTTAGGAAAGAGGGAGGGTCAAGCTAATCGAGGGTTCCCCATATCATAATAATTTCCTGTCCTATCTCTAACTCTTTCTATATTTTAATCTTCATTACAACCTCAGTTCTTGTTCTCTTGTTACCTTTTCTGGGCCTCACTCCTCTTTTCCCCATGACACCATAAAATTGAGAAGTTATTGCCCTCATACCGTAAAACTGACTATCAACTATTACACCTAATTCTTTTTTTTTTTAGGTTTTTGCAAGGCAAACAGGGTTAAGTGGCTTGCCCAAGGCCACACAGCTAGGTAATTATTAAGTGTCTGACGCCACATTTGAACTCAGGTACTCCTGACTCCAGGGCCAGTGCTTTACCCACTACACCGCCTAGCCGCCCTGACCTAATTCTTAATATACCTCAAAAACTCCTCTCCATTTTTTTTCTCTTATCCTATTTATTCTCTTTTGTTCTAGTATGGGAAAATGAGATCATAATTCCCTTAGCCAAGTCCAAACCATTCCTATGTCCTCCAGGAGTTTGCTTCAACATCTCTATCTCTTTTCAATCTCTCTATTACTACTTCTAATCTACTAACTCCTTTCCTGTTGCCTATAAATATTAGGGTCATTCCCATCCTTAAAAAAAAAAAGAAGTAGCCTTCAATTCACTCTGCTATCCATTCAAGAGATTATTCTAAATCTCCCTAAGAATT
The DNA here is from genome assembly GCF_037893015.1 of Macrotis lagotis. Classification (NCBI taxonomy): domain Eukaryota; kingdom Metazoa; phylum Chordata; class Mammalia; order Peramelemorphia; family Peramelidae; genus Macrotis; species Macrotis lagotis. Next base: position 217,481,647 of record NC_133658.1, on the reverse strand, counting down.
GTCTACTCTTAACAGTCTACCCCCAGTTCCTTACCACCCACTTACTTCAATTTCTTATAATCAAATTTTTGATGTAATAACTCATTTAAATTGTTCTCTCCAAATTTACTAAAGATCTCACTATTTAATTCATCTATCTTTCCATAATCCTCATCCTTCTTTATTTCTGCAGTTTATAACTTTGTTATTTTCTCTTGACTTCTATCATAATGCTCCTTCCTGTTCATCCTCCAATATACCTGAACTTCACTCTTTTCCTAGACATTCATCTACCTTCTACTTTGTACCCTCTTCTAGTTTCCGCTCCCTCTAACTTCTTTAAGAGTTCTCTGAGGTTCAATTATCATATGTATTTATGTGCCTCTCAAATCTTGCTTAACTACAATTCAACATTGCACATTGTCTTTTGAATATCTCACATTGAAGTCTCATTAGTATCCCAAATCCAACATATTCAATACTTAACCCTTTATCTTCCTCCATCCTTATCCTTTCCTCATGCTCTAAAATCAATTGTTGATCAGACTAGTCTATTTTACATCACATAATTTTTCAAAACTATCCCTGTCTTTGTGCTCACATGACAACCAACCTTCATCATCTCCCATATGAACTATTTTTATTCTAAGAGCTAATAATAATAATAAATAATTCCAAATAGTTTCCTAGCTTCCAGTCTCTTCTCTTTCCAATTTCTCTTCCAAAAATATATCATGGGGGCGGCTAGGTGGCTCAGTAGATAGAGCAATGGCCCTGGAGTCAGGAGTACCTGAGTTCAAACCTATCTCAAACACTTAATAATTACCTAGCTGTGTGGCCTTTGGGCAAGCCACTTTACCCCATTGCCTTGCAAAAAAAAAGAAAACCAACTAAAAAAAAGATATCATGATAATCTTCCTCAGGCACAGGCCTTGAACTCATTATTCCACTACTCAATAATTTCATGGCCTCTCCACTGCCTAATAAGAATAAAATATAAATTTCTAAGCCTGACTCTTAAAGGCCTCTTCGATATAACTCCAAACTATCTTCCCAGGCTTACCTTGCATTACTTTCTTTTTTTTTAATTTTACAATTTTCCCCCAATCTCCCTTCCCTCCTCCCCACCCCCATAGAAGGCAGTCTGTTACTCTTTACATTGCTTCCATGGTATACATTGGTCTAAGATGAATGTTATGAGAGAGAAATAATATCCTTAAGGAAAAAAATAAAGTATAAGAGATAGGAAAATCACATAATAAGATAACAAGTTTTTTTTATTTTTAAATTAAAGGTCTTTGGCCTTTGTTCAAACTCCACAATTCTTTCTCTGGATAGAGTCGGTATTCTCCATTGCAGATACCACAAAATTGTGCCTGATTGTTTCACTGATGGAACGAGCAAATACATTAAGGTTGATCATTACCCCCCCATGTTGTCTCATTACTTTCTTTCAAACGATGTTGGAGTCAAACCATACATTCTATCTCCAGCCTTTATGCATTTGTATAAAATTTTCCCTTAAAGAATTCAATGTTGTATCTCCATCTTTGAAATGGTTATCTTTCCAAGAAGTTTCTCAGATCCTTCTAGTTGTTACTGCTTTTTTATAAGAAAAATACAGGGGTGGCTAGGTGGCATAGTGGATAAAGATAAAGCACCGGCCTTGGAGTCAGGAGTACCTGGGTTCAAATCCGGTCTCAGACACTTAATAATTACCTAGCTGTGTGGCCTTGGGCAAGCCATTTAACCCCATTTGCCTTGCAAAAAAAATCTAAAAAAACAAAAAAAAAGAAAAATACAAATATTTTATTTGTTTTACAATTATATACAATAGTAGTTTCTACCAATCACTTTTTTTGCAAGGATCTGAATTTTACAAATTTCCTCTCACCCTCCCTTCCCTTGCCCCTCCCTCCAACAGAAGACAGTCTGATAGACTTCACACTTGTTTCCATGATATGCACATATCAAAATTGAATGTTGAGAGAAAAAACATGTCCTTAAGAAAGAAAATATTAGAGATAGCAAAATATCATACATAAAGATGACTTTTTTTTAAAAAAAATTGAAGATAATAATCTTTGGTCTTCTTTTAAACTCCACAGTTCTTTCTCTGGGTACAGATGGTATTCTTCAACACAGATCCCCTAAAATTGTCCCTGATCATTGCATTGCTGGAGCATGTCCATTAACGTTGATCATCACACACATCTTTCTGTTAGGGTATACAGTGTTCTTCTGAGTCTGCTCATCTCACTCAACATCAGTTCATGCAAATCCTTCCAGGCTTCCCTGAAATTCTATCCCTCTTGGTTTCTAATAGAACAATAGTGTTCCATCGCATTCGTATACCACAATTTGTTTAGCCATTCCCCAATTAATAGACAACCCCTCAATTTCCAATTCTTTGCCACCACAGAGCTGCTACGAATATTTTTGTGCAAGTGATGGTTTTATCCTTTTTCATGATCTCTTCAGGGTATAGTAGTAGTATTGCTGGATCAAAGGGTATGCATATTTTCATTGCCCTTTGGACATAATTCCAAATTGCTCTCCAGAAAAGTTGGATCAGTTCACAGCTCCACCAACAATGCATTAGGGTCCCAGATTTCCCACATTCCCTCCAATACTATCAATTATTCTTTCTGGTCATATTGGCCAATCACAGGTATGAGGTGGTACCTCAGAGATGCTTTAATTTGCATTTCTCTCATCAGAAATGATTTAGAGCAATTTTTCAAGACTATGGATAGTTTTGATTTCCTCATCTGAAAATTGCCTTTGCATAACCTTTGACCATTTGTCAATTGGGGAATGGCTTTTTTTAAAAATAAATTTGACCCAGTTCTCTGTATATTTTAAAAATGAGTCCTTTGTCAGAAACACTGGTTGTAAAAATTGTTTCTCAATTTTTTGCTTTTTTTCTTCCTCATAGTGCCTTGATTTATTTGTCTGCAACATTCTCCAATACACATCCTTGACAGCAGGAAATATTTGATTTTTAACTTTGAATTCCCAGCCCTGGGTAGCTAGGTGGCATGGTAGATAGAGGGCAGGATCTAGAGTCAGGAAGATTCATCTTCCTGAGATCAATCTGGCCTCAGATGCTCACTAGCTGTATAACCATGGTTGAGTCACTTAAGCCAGTTTGCCTCAGTTTCCTCACCTGTGTATCTTTGCCAAGAAAATCCCAAATATGGTCACAAAGAGTTGGACACAACTGAAAATGACTTAACAAAAAAACAAAAATCCCTAGCCCTATTGCAGTGACTGACATAAAAGCTGCTTAACTCATCATTGTTGAATTGAACTAAAAAAGGACACAGAAACAGGCTGCTGGACCCTCTCAAAATATTTCCAGATTTTTAGGTCCAATCAACAATTGCATTCCATGGCACAAATCTTGAGATTCCAAAGTCATTTCTATACCAGAAAGTATTGAGGAGTAGGGATTTTAGAGCAGAGAGATTAACTGTTCAATCAAATCATTTTTCCCTTATATCTAAACTACCTAAATAAATATGCAATATATGTGATTCATCCTTTGTAGGCTGTGACACAAAAAATACGATACACAGTGTAAACATATTCACTGCCTGAACTGTTCTTGTGACTTTTAGACAACTGTCAGGGTTTATGACATCTGTCTCCCTGAAGGTTCTGAGATAGCAAGAACAAGTCTTTTTAACTTGCTTCATAATGCATACAAAAGATAGAAAAGCCTTTACTGCATGACTTTGATAAGTCAGAGTTTCATAACTTTGGCCTGAAAAAATTTACCCCAAATATATTAAAAAAAGATCCTGTTACCACTTTTCCTGGTAAGCACAGTTCTAAAAGGTATGTAGCCAGGAAGCAGATGCCCAAGGCCAGGTATAAACAAGAAAACTCACCCAATCAGAATACTTCCATATTTAACCAGGACAAAAGAGAAATTGCAATTGGGGAATGTCACCTAAAAATTCAAGGCTCTAGTTTAATGATAAAATAGGAAGGCATATTGTGAGTTAAAAGTGCATTTACTAAAGCTGTTTTTTAAATTTTTTTCATTTTTGTACAAATGATTTTTATACATTACTAAAATATTCTTGTTTAAGAGTAAATGTAATACCCCTCCCCTCAAAAAATATGGACCCTCATGAGCAATAAAGTAAAGAGAAAAAAATAAAAAAATAATTAAAAAATTAAAAAAATGTGCTTCAGTCTGTGTTCCAACACCACCAGTTCTGTCATGGGTGGATCACATTCTTTATAAGTCCATCACAAAAGCTACTTCCATATTTTTCCACTGTTGCCATGGCTGATCACAACTCTCTCCATTTGTACTTCCCCACTACCATATACTATATTTTCTCTCTCCTTTCACTGTCCCTCTTCTTAAATGGGCTGTAGGGTAGCTGAGTGGCGCAGCAGACTGATCAGCAGCCCTGGGGCCAAGAGACCCTGAGCCCACATGCCTCCCCTAAGGCCCAGCAACCACCTGGCCCTGTTGGTCCTGGACAGGCCATCCAATCCCAGCTCCTTGCAAGAAATAAAAGAAAATGTATTATATCTGACCACTCTCCCCCACTCACATCCCCCCCTTCTCTCCTTCTTACTTTAGATGTCTACACACCATTGAGTATATATGAGTATATATATTGAGCATATATGCTATTTCCTCTCCAAGTAACCTCTGATGAGAGCTGATTCCCTCATTCCCCCCCTTGCCTTCCCGCCCTTCCATATTATTGCAATAGCTCATTGCAATTAAAAAAACCTTATTATATGAAATATCTTAGCCTATTCCACCTCTCCTTTCTCTTACTCCTATTACATTTTCCTTTTAGCCATTGACTCCATTTTTACAATATATCTTCAAATTCAGCTGTCTCCTGTGCTTCATCTATAAAAACTACTTCTACCTGATCTATTAAATGACAAGTTTCATATAAGTATTATCAGTATCATTTTTCTATGCAGGAATACATGCAATTCATTATCATCAAGTCCCATATTTTTTACCCTTCTCCTCCACTCTCTATGCTTTACCTGAGTCCTGTATTTGAAGATCAAACTTTCTACTCAGCTCTAGTTGTTTCAACAGGAACAATTGAAATTCCCCTGGTTCATTGAAAGTTCACCTTTTCCCCTGGAAAAAGATGTTCAGTTTTGCTGGATAGTTGATTCTCGGTTGCATTCCAAGCTCTTTTGCCTCCTGGAATATTATATTCCAAGCCCTTTATGTAGTTGCTGCTAAGTTCTGTGTGATTCTGACTGCAGCTCCACGATATTTGAATTGTGTCCTTCTGGCTGCTTGTAATATTTTGTCTTTGACTTGGGAGTTCTGGAACTTGGCTATAATATTCTTGGGTTTGGGTTTTTTTTTTTGGATCTCTTTCCGGGGGAGATCAGTGGATTCTCTCAATTTCTATTTTGCCCTCTGCTTCTAGGATATTTGGGCAGTTTTCCTGTAGGAATTCTTTAAAAATGAGGCCAAGGCTCTTTTCCTGATCATGACTTTCAGGTATCACAATAATTTTAAAATTATCTTTCCTGAATCTCTTTTCCAGATCATTTGTTTTTTCACTGAGATGTTTTACATTTTCTTATAATTTTTCATTCTTTTGGTGTTGAAGTATTGTCTTGACTTCTTGTAAAGTCAGCAGCTTCCTTTAAATCCATTCTACATCTGAAGGATTTGTTTTCCTCAGAGAGCTTTCTTATCTCTTTTTCCATCCGGCCAATTCTGCTTTTTAAAGCATTCTTCTCCTCAATAAATTTTTGAACTGTTTTATCCATTTGACTTAGCATGTTATTTTCTTCAGCATTTTTTGATCTCCTTGACTAAGCTACTGACTTCTTTTTCATGTTTTTCTTGAATCTCTCTCATTTCTTTTCCCAATTTTTCTTGTATCTACCTTACTAGATTTTCAAAATCATTTTTTAGTTTATTTTTTTTGCAAGGCAATGGGGTTAAATGACTTTCCCAAGGCCACACAACTAGGTAATTGTTAAGTGTCTGAGGCCATATTTAAACTCAGGGACTCCCGACTCCAAGGTTGGTGTTCTATCCACTGTGCCACCTAGCCGCCCCAAAAATCTTTTTTTGAGCTCTGTCATAGCCTGAGCCCAATTTCGGTTTTTCTTGGAGTCTTCAGATGCAAAAGCTTGGACTTCCTCATCTTCAGATTGAGTATTTTGATCCTTCTTGGGATCCTAGACAATGTATTTTTCAATGGTGTTCCTCTTTTCCCTCTGTTTACTCATTTCCCTAGCCTGTTCCTACTTTTGGGGTGCTTCATGAGCTTTTAAGTATTAGTGGGACCCCCCCCCCAAGGATCTTAGTGTGTGAAGCTCTCTGTCTTCCCTCCTGGTCTGTGAATGACCACAAGCACACCCCTCTACCACAGGGCTGAGGTGTGGGGGGGGGGAAGCTGCTGTTCTGTGATCAGAATCTGAATGTGTTCAGAGCCCTAGAGTCCTGTTCCAGGTATAGAGGACAAGGGGAGGCTAGGTGGCACAGTGGAAAAAGCACCAGCCCTGGAGTCAGGAGTGCCTGGGTTCAAATCTGATCTCAGACACTTAATGATTACCTAGCTGTGTGGCCTTGGGCAAGCCACTTAACTCCATTTGCCTTGCAAAAACCTAAAAAAACAAACAAACCAGGTACAGAGGACAGACCTCAGAAGTCTCTCTCTACTCCCCTACCTTTGGTAGGCTGAGCACTCAAGGCTCAGTTGCCTGGGGCTCCTGTTTACTGGCTCTGCCTGCTTCCTTTTCCTGGATCTGGGCTGCCCTGTCCACTGCTATTTGTTGAGCGCCCTGAGGGCTGGGCTTCATGGGCCTCCAGGAGGCTCAAGTTCCTTCACTCTGGCGGGCCACCCCCCTCTAACCCCATGGAGCAGAGCCTTTTCTCTATTTTCCAGGTTACCTTGCTTTGGAGAACTGTCTCACTGGATCTTTCTGTGGGTTCTGTCTCTCAAAAATTTAGAGTCATAATTTTATGATTTTTGAAATATTATAGAGGGAGAATACCTAAGAGAGGCTCTTCTCCTGTAGCCATCTTGGCTCCACCTCCTAAGCTGTTTTTAAAAAGCATATCAGGGCAGCTAAGTGGTGCAGTGGCTAGAGCACTGACCCTGGAGTCAGTAGGACCTGAGTTCAAATGCGACCTCAGATACTTAATAATTACCTAGCTGTATGATCTTGGGCAAGTCACTTAACCCCACTGCCTTGCAAAAACAAAAACAAAATGTAAAAGATATTTTTTTTAAAAAAAGGTTAAGATTGTTGGGTGTCTGAGGCTGGATTTGAACTCAGGTGCTCCTGACTCCAGGGCCAGTGCTCTGTCCACTGCACCACCTGGCCACCCCTATTATTATTATTGTTATTATTATCATCATATCTTATTTTCTTGGTTTTTTTTTTTTTTGTTTTTGCAGGGCAATGGGGTTGGGGTGGCTTACCCAGGGTCGCACAGCTGGATGACTGTTGGGTGTCTGCGGCTGGATTTGAGCTTGGATGCTCCTGATTCCAGGGCCAGTGCTCCATCCACTGTGCCACCAAGCTGCCCCTTTTATTATTTTTTTAATTTTAATTTTTTCCTCTTTACTTTATTGCTCATGAGGGTCTATATTTTTGGGGGAGGGGGTATTATGTTTACTCTTACACAAGAATATTTTAGTAATGTATAAAAAACATCATTTGTACAAAAATAAAATAAATATAATACGTAAAGGTTAAAGTTTTTTTTTTGCACAAGTTAAAAAATTTAATTATTTTATCTTGGAAGGAAAAAACTAACTACATCAAGAAATCACTTAATGATACTCTCTTACACCTGTTTATATTATATCTCACAAGGCCCTTAACATATTTTTTTCTAATTTCAGCCTCATAACAAGCCAATAAAGTTTAGAAGGCAAGGAGTTCTACCCATTAATATCTGAGAAAACTAAGGTTCACAAAGGATAAAGTTCATAAAGTTAATAAGTTGTAAAAGCATAAGGGACCACATGATATCATAGGAAATGTAATAAATTTGGGCTCAAAAAAGTTGAGTTTGAATTCCAGTCCTAAAATTTCCTATATGTATGATCTTAAGCTAATTAACCAACCACTTTTTCTTTAAAGTTAAGGAGTTTCAGGTGTTCTTTAGAAAAATATTTTGAGAATCATATTTCACCATAAATGGCTTCCAGTGTATTATTTTTTTGCCTTTAAAAACATCATTCTGAGATGATGGGCTTCAACCAAAGTGCCTAAGGAATCTAGATTAAAAAACCCTGTTCTAGATGATCACAAAGTCCCTTCCAGTTCGAAATTCTAAGTTCCAATGGCCTAAAACCTGATTTCCGGACTTCAACTTCATCTGACCAAGTCCAAGCATTTTTGATCCACGCAGCTGCTCTCATTTCTTTTTAGAAGTCACAAAAGTTAGGCCAAGTTGCATTAGGTCCAGCCTTCCCAGGATATAAAAAACAATGGGAGCTATTACCAAAACAATAGTGAATTTCTATAGTCTGGGTTTATTTACAAATTCATCTCTCAAAAAACTATACTTAAAATTGAATGGAAAGATGACTTTATTATGTGGTTTGGACAGCAGGCAGCCAGCCAAGATTTTAGTTAAATTCAATGACTATCTATACACACATGAAAGGGGATAGTGAAATTGGGTCAAGGAAAGCCATCTCGATAGTCCAGAGGGAAAAAGAACAAATAGCATGGTTAAAGAAAACACAGTACATACAAGTATGGCCTGAAGCACCAGTTCTCAAGACAGACAGACTTACCACTAAGTAAATATGGCAGAGAACTCATGCTGGCAAGTAATATCCCCAAACTTAAGAGTTTTCTGCCTCTGGTAGCAGGCAATATATTGGCTCCAAGAGTAAAAGAAACAAATGGCATGTGATGATAAATTGTGGAGCGGACTTAGCGCCCATCTGCCAGTTCAGATGTTATGACATTATAAATAACATCCCACACACAAAGGACCCATCTAACTCAAGAAGGATCACTTATTCCCTATATAAAAGGTAAAAAACATGGAAGTGGAAACACAATTATCATCATGATGGAATTTTTACAGCATTATACATCATCTCATTTTATCCTCATAATAACCTTAAAAGGTTAAATACTAGAACTATTACCCACAGTTTACAAACAAGGAAACTAAGGCTCAGAGTTTTAAGTGACTTTCCCCAAAGTCACATAGTTAAAGAAGTAGAATTCAAAATTTGATTCTAAATCCAGCACTCTTCTAATTCCATCTCATTTTCTTTATATATCTTCTTAGAGACAGGAGTTATAGCTTATTATCAGCCATTAATGCTCACTCTTCATCCCACCACATAACAAATACATACCCAACTTAGCACAGTGCTCTGCACACACAGCTGGTGAAAAAATAAATGTTTTTGTATTACACTGAAATTTAAATCTGAAAAATGCTTGTAATAAAAGGATATTCTCCAAATTTGAGGCCATGGGATACCAAAAAATAAAAGAACACTGCATAGGAGAAGGAAATAAATTAAAATGAGATACAAGTCAACTCAAAAGTCTGATCCAGATATCAGACACCAGATTAAGAATCATATTAAAATAAAATTGGGAAATATAAAATAAATTTATATTTAATATGAATATAAATAATATAAAATAAGAAAATAGCTAAAAAATAAAAATCATAAATAATATAACATTTTAAAACTAAGTCAATATGTAGCCTGCAGGGAGCTTTATTTACCTTATACAACAGATTAGAGACCTCCAATTTTTATTTGAGTTTGACACCACTAGTCTAACCAACTAATAAACCAACTCAAGTAGGATCACTTACTCCCTATACAAATGATATAAAAGTACTTACTTATATTGGAAGAGTAACAAGGAATCAACAAGAAAAAAAAAGCATGCTGCTTGTGCAGGTCATAAGAATGGAAACTGTCACCCAGCAGCAAGCAATCTTTAATTAACTTTACTGCCATTCCAGTAGCATTACTCCTCTAAGCCCTCTAAAACCTCCAAGGTACAGAAGCTTCAACCTGGCTCATGCCAAGAAGCACAAGGATCTTTTTGAGGCTTAGTTACGAAAAGAATCCTTTGGAATCTTATTCTCATAAAGAATAGAGCTGTAAAGGACCTTAATGATATCTGTTGCAACTTTTTTTTTTTTTTTTTTGCAGATAAGGTCTAGGATTTTCAAGACAACATAGTAAGAGAGCTAGGATTTGAAACTCCCATCTCTTCTTTCAATGTAGGGCTCATTCTATCATACCAATGCTTCTGTAGCCTTCAGCCATCTCAAAAAGGTCAATAATGACTTCCAAAGAACTCCTGATGCCCTAAGGAACTTTGCCAAGTTACTTTATCTGTCTAAAGCTGTTTCCTCATCCACAAAATGAAACTAATCATATCTTTATTATCTACTTCACATGGTAAGTCAATGACAATGATCAAACAGCATACATACCAACACTTATGGGACCCAAAATAGGCATTATAACGCTAAATGTTTACTTGAATAAAAGAGAGAAAGACAAAATCAATAAACTGAGTATAGAACTTCCCAATTAAATGCTAAGTTAGAAATTCTGAAAATTAAAGGTGAAATTGATAAAATTGAAAGCAAGGAAATTATTAAACTAATAAATAAAACCAGGACTTAGTTTAAAAAAACCAATAAAATAGATAAACCTTTGATTAATTTAATTTAATAAATAGAAACAAACCAAAACTGCTGTTGAAATTGAAAAAGATGAATTCAACCATCAATGAGAAGGAAAATAAAGCATTAATTTAGAATTAATTTGGCCAATTGTATGCCAATAAATTCGATAATCTAAGTGGAATGGATGAATATTTACCAAAAATATAAATTGCCATAGTTAAAAGAAGACTACTTAATTACTTAACCTTATTTCAGTAAAATAAGTTCAACTAACTATTATTGAATGCTCTAAGAAACAATCACCAGGACTACATGGATTCACTAGTGAATTCTGCCAAACACTGAAGTACCAAGTGGTTCCAATTCTGTATAAACTATTTGAAAAAATTGGTGAAAGAAGTCTGTCAAATTCCTTTTATGACATCAATATGGTGATTATACCTAAACTAGGAAAAGTTAAAACAGAGAAATAAAAAATATGTACCAATTTCACTAATGAATATGGATACAAAAATTTTAAATACAATATTGGGAAAGTGGTTACAGCAAGTTATTACTAGGGTAATATAGCATGATCAAGCAAGATTTGCACTAGGAAGGCAGGGTTGGTTCAATATTAGGAAACCTATCAACATAATTGACCATATCAATAACAAACCAAACAGAACTCATATGATTATCTCAATAGATGATGAAAAAGTTCTTGACAAAATACAGCACCCACTCCTACTAAAAACACTAGAGAGAGAATAGGAATAATGGAATGTTCCTTAAAATGATAAGTAGTACCAGTCTAAAACGTTTCATCAACATGCATTTTAAGTAATGGGAATAAGCTAGCAGCATTCCCAATATGATTAGGGGTGAAAATAGAATGAATGTTATTACCACTATCATTCAAAATTGTATTAGAAATGTTAGTTTTAGCAATAAGAGATGGAAAAGAAATTGAAGGAATTAGAATCAGTAATGAAGAAATAAATTTTCACTCTTTATAAATAATATGATGGTATTTCTAGAGAACCATTAAAAATCATCTAAAATACTACTGGAAACAATTACAACTTTAGAAAAGTCACAGGACATAAAATTAACCCACATAAATCCTCAGCATTTCTATATATTACTAGCAAGATACAGCAATGAGAAATTGAAAGAAAAATCCCATTTAAAATAACTTCAGACAATATAAAATACTTGGGAGTCTATTTGCCAAGGCAGACTCAGAAACTTTATGAAAACAGCTATAAAACACTTTTCACACAAATAAAATCAGATCTAAATAACTGGACACATGTTAACTGCTCATAGGTAGGTCGAGTTAATATAATAAAAATGGCAATTCTACCTAAATTAAGTTACTTAGTGCCACTCAAATTTCCAAAAAATAGTTCATATATATCAAGCAATTTTTTTTTAAAAAATGCAAAGGATGGTGGCTTAGCCATACCAGATATAAAATTATATTATAAAGCATCAGAAATCAAAACTGTTTGAAATTGTCTAAGAAATAGAATCATGAATTAGTAAAATAGAGTAGGTGCAAAAGAAACAGCAGTAAATAACCATAGTAATCTACTGTTTGATAAACTTGATTCCAGTTTCTAGAATAAAAACTCACTCTTCTATTATATAAATTGTGGGGAAAATTGGAAGATAATATGACAGGAATAGACCAACATCTCACACCCTATACCAAGATAAAGTCAAAATAAGTTGCAGGATTTAGACATAAAAGGTAATATTTTATGAAAAAAAAAAACAAGTCACTCCACAATTGATAAATGGTAAAAACAAATGGCAAGGCATGTATCAGATGAAGAAATCAAAATTATCTATAGTCATAGAAAAATTGCTATAAATAAAAGCACCTATGAGATACCACTTCACATCTCTCAGATTGGCCAATATGACTAGAAAGTTGTTGGGGGGATGTAGGAAAAACTAGGACACTAATGCATTGTTGATAGAGTTGTGAACTGATTCAACCTTTCTGGAGATCAGGTTGGAATTGTGCCCAAAGGGTAACAGAAATGTGCTTATCCTTTGATCCAGCAATTACCACTACTGGATCTATATCCTGAAGAGATCATGAAAAAGGTTAAAAATTCCACATGTACAAAAATATTCATAGCAGCTTTTTTTTTTGGAGTGGAAAAGAATTGAAAATTGAGGGAATGCACATTAACTAGAGAATAGCTAAACAAATTGTGGCATATATCTGTGATGGAATATTATTATTCTATAAGAAATCATGAGATGGAATTTCAGAAAAGTTTAGAAAAATTTGCATGAATTCATGCTGAGTGAAATAAGCAGAACTAGAAGAACAATATTCACATTAACAATAGCATGGAATTATGATTAACCATGATGGACTTGTTCATTTTACTAGTACAACAATTAACAGACTATTTTAAAAGGCTTAATAATGGAAAGTACTATCCATATACAGAAAAAGAACTGTAGAATTTGAATGAAGGTCAATGTTTATTATCTTCAATTTGTAGAAGTTGTCTCATGTATTTTCTCTTTTGTTTCTCTGTAATGTTTTTTTTTCCCTTTCTTTTGGATCTGACTCCTCACACTATGTTCAATATTGATCAATGTTTTATATAGATATAAATAAAGAGTTTATATCAGATTGCTTTTTATCAGGGGGAGAGCAGAGGGAAAGGGAGAAGAGAGAAAAATTATAAAACAAAACTTTGTTTAAAAAACTTTGCATGCAGTTGGAAAAAACAAATAAAATATAAGAAAAAATCAAACATGAGTCCCCACCAACTTGTAGAGTTATACCAGTCAGAAGACACAGTTCCAACACAAGACATTTAATAAAACACAACAAATAATGTCATAAATCTTCCCCATGTATAAATAAAGTACACTTTCCCTACAATTTAACCATGCTAGAAACATTCTGACCCAATATTCCTGATTTTCTATATTTATATATTTCAGCATTCTCCCATCATTCTTTCCATCAAAAATCAAACCAAAAACCAAACAAATAAACATCAACAGCACTGGTCTCCTAAGGCATAGCTCCACTACTACTATGACCTTGACTGTCTCCAGATCTCTGAGTACCCCCTCCTTCCTACAAGTCTATATTAGCACCATTAGATTCATCCCCTTTCCTCTAACTGAATTGTTTCTGGGCCATGAAAAGCTCCACTGACTTTTCCCAGTCATCTGATTGGTATCAGCACTTACAGACTGATTTTGGGAATTATTATTCTTCATCTATTCCCCTCTTCAACCAATGAGTGATCATTCCTTGAATGACTTTTTATTGCTCTTTTTCTCCTGTCTACCAGAGAGTAATACTAACTTCTCATTGGGCAATAGGGTGGTTACACTGAACTGTATTTTCAGGGCCATGCACACCCTCTGAAACTAGCATCTTATCAAGGGATTTCCCCAATTTTTCAACTGCATGGAATGGAATAGGCTTTCCATTAGTCAACTGTCTTTTTCACTCCCTCTTTACCTTCATAAAAAAGTTGCTTTTTTTAACATCATCTAGACAAATTCTCTCAGTATATTGTATTTTGATCACTTGATTATCAGTGAAAATATTATTGAAAAAAATTTAAAATAAAGACTGAGGGTTATGTATTTGATGAATTTGGTAATCACTTTAGCTCAGTCCTCATTAGCAACTAACACAGGATGATATGTATTATCTTCTCTTTTCCCCGGCATTCTTTGTTTTTCTCTTCTTAATCTTCCACTTGAGGGGAATTGGTGAGAAAAGTTAAAGGGGAAAAAAGGGTTATAATCTGAACCTAACCCATTTTCATCTCACAGATTGAATTTCCTGGTCTTCTCATATTACTCTTCTCCTACCCATCATTTCAAATATGGGTTTTGCCATTTAATTTTGTTTGCCATTTACAATGACTACTGCTACTTTGAAGTCCAATTACCCTATCTGTTTGGGATCTTTCTGACAATGTTCTTAATGATGTTGTTGATTATCATGGACTGTCACAAAACTCTATACTGATCTCAAATCCCTTATTGATCCATTTCCATCCATTCAGTCATTATTTTTTTTCCCTTCTTACCATAATTTTTGTACAGCAGAAGATTAGAGAAGGAATTTCCAAGATAATTTCATCTATGTCCTTCATTTGAAAAATAAGAAAACTGAGGTCCATATGATGCAGAGAAACCTGGGCATGAGAGTGATGAGATCAGCTGGAGACAAACTTTGCAAATTTTTTGTTTGCATTGTAAAGGGGATATTCCTTGTCCTTCAACACCTGAGGGCCTGACCTTCAACCTGATTTGAATTACATTGTTTTTTGGTGGGATAGTCAGGAAGCATAGGCGCTGGAAGACCACCCAAAAGAGACACCTCCCCAAAAGGCAAACTCTTCAATGAGGGACTTGAATAATTCCCAGGTCACCACCCCCTCCCATGGACTCTGGGAGAGAATTTAAGGAGATCTGAGGGGAGGCTGGTCCCTTTTACCTTCCAGTCCCCTTCTGAATCCTGGCCAGCCGGCCTAGCCAATTCAATCAGAAATCCATGTGTTCTTCTCTTTAAACTCCTTTTAGTGTTACTATTACTTTCTTAATATGCTGTAACTTCCTTTAATAATCTCTATTTTCTTTCCAATACCTGCATTCCTGAGTCTGAGTCACGATTCATCGTGGGCAGAACCAAACTCAAGAAATAAATAAGCAGTGACACATGGAACTTGAAAAAATTTTCCCAAAGGCACATAGTCAATTAATCGTAGAACCAGGACAGTAGCTCATTTTTTCTGATGCCTACTTAAGTGCCAAGAATCTTATGTGTGACAGGTATCCTGTCAGGTCTGGTGCAATGATGGGGGGGAGGGAGGAAAGAGGAGAATCATAGGGTTACAGGACTGAAAGTGACCTTGGAGGCTACCTAGCCAATCCTTCTCTCCAGTCATTTTATAGACTAAGAAACTAAGAAGAATAGAGGCTAAATAGCTTGAGTTACTTGAGATTACCTAGTCCACTAATCAGGTAGCAACTGATAAACATTTATTAGTGCTTATTGTTACTCTAGCTAAATGCTAGAGATATAAAGAAAAAAATAGCACTTGAAGGTCAAATGTGACAAATACAACATGATAGGAACAAAATAGATCAGGAAGTGAGCCTTTTAGACTGGCCCTTGCTCCTTCCCATTAGAGAGAGCAAGAATCCTTCCCATTGCCAATGTTTTGTCATTGACTCCCATAGCCTTTTTCCCCCCAGAAGCCAGAACAATGGGGTAGCAGCCTCAGGTATTCAGAAATGGCTGGCAGAATCCTGGATAAGGTAAACCCTGCCCCGCCATACACACACATACACATACACACACAGACACAGACAACAACAACAGGCAGACATACGTACAAACAAAAAGTTTCAGCTCAGTAATCTCAAGATACTAGTCAGTCGATAAGCAATAATCAAGTTCTTATTATTGTTCCAAGAACTGCTTAATTTTAAGTCGAAAGACATACTGTGGCTGCCTTCAAGAAGCTTAGATTCCCATAAAAAAACAGCAAACCAAATGGAGCTGAAAAGTGAGTGGGAAGAGCTGAGGGATGTAATGGAGAAAATTCTGGGTGTCGTCCAGAGAAGAATGAGACACTATGCCTTAAGCAGGCATTCTTCTTAAATGCAAGTTCAGGGGAAGCAATATAATCACTTAGAGGATACATTCAGTGGATTCCAGGACTAAGGTTTTTAGAATAAAGAAACAGAGAAAGTTCAGAATAGAGCCTAAATAAACCATTGAATAATTTTACCACAAACACAGAGTCATTAGATCTTTACAAAATAAAAACATGACTCAAATATTCCTGAGTAGCATATTTATTGTTTTTCATTTTTTACAATTATGTCCAACTCTTCATAAACTTATTGGGATTTTCTTGGCAAAGATGCTGCGATGTTTTGCATTTCCTTCTCTATCGTTTTACTTTATTCACTCAGTCACCTAGCGATACACAAGAATTGCATTTGGACTAGGACAGTACAATAAATTTTAAAACAAAACTTCCACTACTTCCTCTTGAGTCATTATTTTGTTCCTGGGATATACCAGGAACCTCTATTCTACAAAAGGACTTGGTTCCAGGCCATAAATCATTTTAATCTTGACTTTTATCTAATAGTTCTTTTCAAATATTATTGTACCACAAGGAAGAGAGAGAGAGAGAGAGAGAGAGAGAGAGAGAGAGAGAGAGAGAGAGAGAGAGAGAGAGAGAGAGGAAATTTAGAGAAAGGAAGCTAAGTAAATGAAGATTTGACTAAAATTTTAATCTCTGTAGATAATCTCTATTTGAAATGAATTAAGGTTTGAAATTATATTTGATTTTTTGCATATGTTTTCAGTCAAAGGAAGGGGTAGCTGCCTCTCACAGAGGGCATAAAATAAAAGCATCTTTTTTATTAAAGTGATTCAGTACCCATTTTTAATTTCATGTGTACCTCCTCATCACTATTTTTAAACAAAACTTTTTATTTAGCCTTCATTAACTAGAAACAACTAATCTAGTAGAATTTTTCCTTACCAATTCCTTTTGGCAAAGAAAAAAGATTGGTTAGAACTGGGCATATACCCTGACTGCTGTAACCCCCTAAATCTTACTTAAGGATATGTATATTATGTATTAAATGTTATTTTTTTCCATCTAACATTCCTTCTTCTAAATTTTAAAATGAGCTTTATTGGAGCATTTCTACAGTAGATGCAACTATTTCCCCCTTCTTCAGAGCAATCCTAAGCCTTATTCTTATTCCCCTCTGTATGGTCAAAAAAATCTTATTTCTTCTTCTTCCTCTCCCCTCCTCTCCTTCTCCTCCTCCTTATTCTTTCTTTCATTCTTTCTTTTTCTTCCTTCCTTCCTTTCTTTCTTTCTTTCTCTCCTTCTCCTCCTCCTCCTCCTCCTCCTCCTCCTCCTCCTCCTCCTCCTCCTCCTCCTCCTTCTTTCTCTTTTTTCTTCTTCTTCCTTCATTTTTCAATATTGAAACTGTGGTGATTTAATTCCACAAGCCTTGTAATCAGTTGCTTCATAAGTGCAGTGAATGAGTAGAACTGGTGGCAAAGCTCCAAACTGCAGGGGCTGTGCAAGTGCTTGCTCAGCATAGCTTCCTTCCACAGGCATGCCACCTTTAATGAGATCTCATTTACCCTACAGAATATTTATTCATCAGCCTTTGTGTATGCCAGACAAATTCTGTCCTTTTCTCTGCCGGGTTGTTTTCACTAAGGTTTTGTACTATGCAATGGTTGCAATTTAAGGAAATTTTAGAGGGAAAGTGAGGAAAGAAGGAATGAGTTACCAGAATGCTGGATCATTTATAACCTTCCTTCTTTGATCTTTTTTTTCACCTCTTCTCTAACCCAGTAACATTTTTTTCTGTATGCTTCTGAGATGGAGACTGTCCAACAAACAAGTTACAAATACTTCAATTCTCCAATAGATCTGAGTAGTCAGTCCTTCTTACAATGTAGATCCCATCCCTAAATGATTTTTCTCAATCTTGAAAAGTCTTATCCACATCATTACATATGTTCAACACTGGTATGCTGCAGCTAGGGCAGTTTTCTAAATCAATGAATTGAAAAACATTTGTGTGCTAAATAGTAAGGATGCAAAAAGAGGGGAAAGAGTCATTTTCCTAAGAAGCCTACAATGTTTTTTCCTCTAATTTTTAAAAAAATATTTTATGCTTACAATTAGTTGTAAAATTTTTTTAAAAATTTTTAAAATCTTGAGGTCTAAAATCTCTTTCACCTACCCTCCCCTTCCCTATTGAGAAGGCAAAGGAATTTGATGTAGTTTATACATGTGTAGTCACACAAAACATATATTCTGAAAGAAGGCACTGAACAAAAAGAGAAAAATAAAGGGGTTTTTGGTTTATTTCTAAGAATCCTTAGATCTTCATTTAGACTTCATCAGTTCTTACTCTGGAGATAAATGGTATTTTTCATGATGAATCCTAAAGGATTGGTATTACTAACAATAACTAAGTCAATAACAGTTGATCATCATACAACTTTTTTATTATTGTGCACAATGTTCTGCTTCTGTTCACTTCACTTTGCATCAGTGCACTTTAGTCTATACAAGTTTTTTTTGGAAATCATCCTTTTCATCATTTTTTACAGAACAATAGTATTCCACCAAAATCATTTATCACAACTTGTTCAGCCATTTGAAAGGCATCCCATTAATTTCTAATTCTTAGACAACACTAAAAGAGCTGCTATAAATATTTTGTACATCTAGGTCTTTTTCCTTTCTCCTTTTTTATTTATCTGGAATATAGATTTAATAGCACTTTATAAATGTTAGGAATCTTTTTAATATGCATTAATAAAAACTTTTTTTTTAAATTGGGATTTAACTGGAGAGTTATCCAGTTCAAATATTTATTTCTAATAGGTTGTTTTGTGAAACATATTTCTTCACTTTCAGAGATCCGAAGCTAATTTTTACTTAGAAAATGCTAAGCTTCTTTCATTCTGGCAGATATCTGACATGATGACATTTTATTAATTTTTTTAAATTTTCCCTGTTTTACTCAGTCCTTTTTGTTTGCTTCCTTCCTTCCTTCCTTCCTTCCTTCCTTCCTTCCTTCCTTCCTTCCTTCCTTCCTTCCTTCCTTCCTTACTTTGTTTCTCTTCTCTCTCTCTCTCTCTCTCTCATTACTGGAAAAAGTAGTTTTTTTCAACATGCATCCTTTTTCAAGTTTTTGAGTTCCACATTTTTCTACCACTTTCCCTTCTCTCCCCTTTCCCATGGTAGTGAATAATCTGATATATACTGTATTGTGTTTAACATAATTCCCTATTCATCATGTTGTGAAAGATGGAAGAGAAAGCAGCTCTACCTCACAGGGTTGTGAGGCTTAGAGTAGATGATGTATGTTAAGTGTTTTGCAAATTTAAAGTAATTATAAACATCAGTTATTTTCATTTTAAAAGGAGCCATCTGGACAAAAAAAATACATAACTTCTTTATATAATGAAAAACTGGATACAGCCTATAAATATAATAATTGGAGAATGACTAAATAAATTATGGCATTTTAGTATAATGGGTCATTATGGCACTTTAAAAGTACATTTAAAGTTTGGCTTCAACCTACCTTTCCAACCAGTCTTAATACATACAAATCATTCCCCTCTACAAACACTGTAGTTCAGCTTAGTAACCTTATTACATATTATTCCTCCATCTCCTTTACTTTTCATTAGCCATCTCATTTCTGAAGGACACTTTCTTCTCACTGACTCTCAGAATCTTCAGATTCTTTCCAGGCTCTCCTCAAATATTATTGAGTTTCCCAAATGTTTGTGCATTCCCCCCAAAATTATCCTGTATTTATTTGATACATAGCAAATCTATATATGTGCACTTGTTCTCCCCTCTAGCTAGGTAGTAAATTCTGGGAAGGCAAAGATGATCTCACATTTAATCTGTGTAGCTACAGCAGATGGGGGGAAACACACACACACACACACACACACACAAACACACACACACACATATATATATATATCATATACACATATTCATACACACACATATATACACAAACATTAAACTATTTTTAATGTTTTAATGTTTAATAAGTAAAATAATATACTTGCCATTTAAGTACCTGTCAAGTTAAGTTCAGTGAGACCCACTAGCAGGATGGCAACAAAATGATGAATGTTTTTGATCATAGAAACTTTGAAATACCATCTACCAAATATAGACAACAGGTGATCTATGTTTTTGGAAAGCATTCTCATACTGATGAAATCTTGTAGAATATAAATATATGACATAAAATATATATGTATATGTGTATATAGATTTTTCTTATGACTTAAAACATACAAAGTAATTTGTAAAGGACCTTGGAGATATATATATATATATATATATATATATATATATATATATATATATATATTATATATATATATATATGAATATATATAATGATTGTTCACTTGTGTACTATAATATTTTCTTTCTTTTCAATAAAACATGGCTTAAAGGAAAAGAAAATTAATGAAATTATTTAAAGAAATTCTTTGAAATTAATTAAAGTCAGAAAATGAAAAACAGAATGAATAGGAAAATAGAAACCTGGTAGAATATTTATTTTATTCCTTTGAAATAAAATGTGAATAAATTTTTAAAAATGAACAAATATACTCTTGATTTTGTTACATTGTAGTCCTTTCCTGACTTTGGTTTTTCAATGCTTTCAATGTCAGAATATTTCCATGAACACCTTGAGCAGGAACTGTCATTTTAGGTGGTATTTAATTCTCAAGGCTGCTAAGAGGCACAAAGGATAGTATGTTGGCCCTGAAGTCAGAAGGACCTGAGTTCAAATTTGAACTTACATGATATCAACTGTGTGACCTTGGGCAAGTACCTGATTGCCTCACATCCAGCGCCATCTCCAGTCATCTTGATTCATATCTAACCACTGGACCCAGATGATTGTGGAGGAGAAAGTGAGACTGGACATGCTTGTCATGGCATCACCTCCCTGATGACATAGACTTCTTCAAGAATGAAGGACAAACAACAACAACCATTTTCAGTTACTTTCTAGCCTGGTTATAATTCAGAATCAACTCAAAAATAAGTCAGTTTCCTATCATTACTATTGGGGCCACACAATTAAATCATTAAGACCATTAGTAATGGGAGAGAGAGAATAAATGTCTGTCATTGTAGAAATGAAACTTCCCTGTCATCCCCCTCCCCCTCAGGGGGTTTTCCTTTTCAAATACAAGGAAATTTTGTGTTCTGTCTGTCACATGATTATGTCAAGAATGCCCCTATGCAACATGTCAAATTTAGCTTTGTTTTGAGGTACTATTCCACATATGAAGATAGCAGCAACCCAATATGATGGCAGAGTTCTTGATGGAACAATAAGGCTCTAATGACAAGGGCTTTGGAAAGTAGACTCTGCCTCTCTATAAATGACAAACTGAGAGTGGGTAATGGCTTATCAATGTCATTACTAACCTTTTTAAACTTAAGTTGACTTTATCTACAAGAACCAAGACAGTCACAGATAGTTGTCAGACCCATGCCATGGTTAGCCTGTGCTAACTTCAACATAGTTTAAAAGCAATATGAAATTTAAACCCACCATAACCAAAGAACTTTGAAGTTCAGGACTTAGTCATTTTGATTAGAGTTCTACAATAGATAGTGTTTGTGGTTGGATACAAGAGATTCTCTCTGTTTGTTCAAGATACTTCTTTTCTTTTCTATTTACTGTTGTATCTCATTTATCTGACTTCACTGGAGAAAAAGATATCCTACCTAAGATAATATTCTGGATAACTGCAGTTTGTTCTTTTAAGGCCCATCATTTATACTTTAAACCATTTTCGTGGAAATATTTCTATAATGCATTCCACCTTACCATATCTTCAATATTCAGTATCATTTGGTCAGAAAAATTAAAGTAGAAAGGAACCTTAAAGTTCATGTAGCTAACCCAAACTTCATAAACATGAAAACAATTTTTTTAATGTTCAAGTAAAATAATATGCCTGTCATTTAAATACCTGCCAGGCTAAGTTCAGTGAGATACAATAGTAGGTTGGCAAGATGAACTTTTTTGATCATAGAATCTCTGAAGTATCAGCTATGAAGTCATAGGAGGGTGGTCTGCTTTTGGAGAGAATATTCATGTAGATGGAACTGTAAGGTATATATAAAAGAAAATTGAAATGTAACTAAATCAGCATCACAGGGTAGAGCCAAGATGGTGAGAAGAGAGGATAATCTCTTAGGCACTCTCTCAGAAAACTTATAACCTAAGGACTCTAACTAAATTTTTGAGAGACAGAACCCACAGTGGGACCCAGTGAGGCAGTTCTCCTACTCAAGGTAATCTGGAAAAGAGACGAAAGGCTAGACTCCATGGGTTTGGAGGGGAGGCCACCAGAGGGGCGGCTCACCAGAGTGAAAGAACTTCAGCCTCCTGGAGGCAGCCCCAGGGTGCTGGGAGCCACGGCTCAAAGCAGCAGGAGAGTTTCCTGACCTACACCCTGGAAAGCACTGGGCACAATTGGGGAAACAGCGGGGGACCTCTGCCAGAGCAAGCATGTGAAGCCCAGCCCTCAGGGCATACAGCGAGCAACATAGTCGCTCTGCAGCCCAGATCCAGGAACCAGAATCAGGTGGAGCTGGTAAGCAGGAGCCCCCAGGGCATGAGCCCATTGAACCTAAGGAGGGGAGTGAAGAGAGACTGCTGAGCTCTGTCCTCTGTCCCTGGAACAGGACCCTGGGGTTCTGACCACATTCAGGTCCTGATAGCAGTCTAGCCGACCCCCCCCCATAGAACAACAGGCCCCCCCCACCTCAGCCCCATGGCAGAGCTGGGGAGCTTATGGTCATTCACAGACCAGGAGGGAGGACAGAGCCTCACACACTGAGATCCTGGTGGGAGTGTCCCCAAAGCTCAGGAAGCACCCCCAAACTAGGTTCAGGCTGGGAAAATGAGCAAGCAGAGAAACAAGAGGAACACCATTGAGAAATATTTTGCCTGTGAGCCCAAGAATGATCAAAACACTTAGTCTGAAGATGAAGAAGCACAAGCTCCTGAATCTAAAGACTCCAAGAAAAACAGATATTGGGCTCAGACTATGACAGAGCTCAAAAAAGACTTTTAAAATCAAATGAGGGAGATAGAAGAAAAACTGGGAAAAGAAATGAGAGAGATGCAGGAAAAACATGAAAATGAAGTCAGCAGCTTAGTCAAGGAGATCCAAAAAATGCTGAGGAAAATAGCATGCTAAAAACCAGCTTAGGTCAATTGGATAAAACAGTTCAAAAAGTTATTGAGGAGAAGAATGCTTTAAAAAACAGAATGGGCCAGATGGAAAAAGAGATAAGAAAGATCTCTGAGGAAAACAAACACTTCAGACAAAGAATAGAACTTAGGGAGATTGTTGAATTTATGTATGAGAAATCAGGACTCAATACTTCAAAACCAAAAGAATGAAAAATTAGAAGAAAATGTGAAACATCTCATTGAAAAAACAACTGATATAGAAAACAGATTTAGGAAAGATAATTTAAAAATTATTGGAATACCTGAAAGTCATGATCAGGAAAAGAGCCTTGACATCATTTTCAAAGAATTATTACAGGAAAATTGCCCTGATATCCTAGAAGTAGAGGGCAAAAATAGAGATGAAGAGAATCTACCGATCTCCCCAAGAAAGAGATCCAAAAAAAACACCCCCCAGGAATATTATAGCCAAGTTCCAGAACTCCCAAGTCAAAGAGAAAATAATACAAGCAGCCAGAAGGACACAATTGAAATGCAATCAGGATCTCACAGGACTTAGCAGCAACTACATTAAAAGCTTGTAGGGCTTGGAATATAATATACCAGAAGGCAAAAGAGCTTGGAATGCAACCGAGAATCAACTACCCAGTAAAACTGAATATACTCTTCCAGGGAAAAAGATGGACTTTCAATGAACCAGGGGAATTTCAAATGTTCCTTTTGGAATGGCCAGAGCTGAACAAAAGGTTTGTTCTTCAAATACAGGACTCAGGTGAAGCATAGAGATTGGAGGAGAAGAGGAAAATATGAGGGACTGAATGATGACAAACTACCTGTATTCCTGTATAGAAAAATGACACCAATAATACTCATGAACTTTCTCAATTAACAGAGCAGGTTGAAGGAGCTTTTATAGATGAAGCACAGGAGAAAGCTGAATTTTTTTTAGGGTTTTTTTTTTGCAAGGCAAATGGGGTTAAGTGGCTTGCCCAAGGCCACACAGCTAGGTAATTATTAAATGTCTGAGACTGGATTTGAACCCAGGTACTCCTGACTCCAAGGCCGGTGCTTTATCCACTACGCAACCTAGCCACCCCTTATCCACTACATCACCTAGCTGCCCTGAAAGCTGAATTTGAAGATAAAATATGGTGTAAAAATGGAGTCAATAGAAAAAAGGGAAATGTAATGTAAGAAATAAAAAGGAGAGGGGGAATAGGCCAAGATATTTCATATAAGAAGATTTTTCTTTATTACACCATGGTGCTGGGAGCACCATGAAGGCAAGGGGGAATGAGGGAATCTTCGCTCTCATCAGAGGTGGTTAGGAGAGGAAACAGCATATATACTCAATGGGGTATAGACATCTGGAGTAAGAAGGAGGGGGGGATGTGAATGATGGAGAAGAGGATGAACCATGGGGGGGAGAGTGGTCAGTTATAACATATTTTCTTTTTTACTTCTTGCAAGGGACTGGGATTGGATAGCCTATCCAGGACCATAGGGGCAGGGTGTATGCTGGGTAAGGGGTGGTATGTGGGCTCGGGGCCTTTTGACCCCAGGGCCCGGGGATCTGTCCTGCTGCACCACTCAGCGACCCTACAGCAGAGTCAGAGTGAAAGGAGAGAGAAAATATAGTTCATGGTAGTAGAGAAGTATGAGTGGCGATCAGCAATGCCAGTGATGGAAAAAATATGGAACTTACTTTTTTTGATGGACTTATTATAAAGAATATGATCCACCCATGACAGAGTTGGTGGTGTTGGAACACAGACTGAAGCACATTTTTTATTATTATTATTTTGGGGAGGGGGTGCAGGCAAATGGGGCTGGGTGGCCTGCCTGGGGCCCACATAGCAGGGTGATTGTTGGGTGTCTGAGGCTGGAATTGGACCATGGTGCTCCTGGCTCAAGGGCCAGTGTTCTGTTCACCACCAAGCCACCCCTACTATTATTACTATTTTTATTTTATTTTGGGTCTTTTTTTTCCTTTTTTTTTTTTTTTGTTTTTGCAGGGCAGTGGCTTGCATGTCACACAGCTGGATGATTGTTGGGTGTATGGGGCCGAATATGGGCTTGGGTGCTCCTGGCTCCAGGGCTGGTGCTCTGTCCAATGCACCACCTGGCCATACATAAAATTATTACTATTATTTTTTAATTTTAATTTTAGTTTTGTTCTCTCCCCTTTACTTTATCGCTCAAGCAAGTCTATATTTTTTGGGGAGAGGGGGTATTTTTGTTTACTCTTAAACAAGAACAATTTTATTAATGTATGAAAAAACATTATTTATACAAAATGAGAATAAATAAATATTAAATAAAAAATCAGATTCACAATGAAGTAAGCATATGAGGAGAGATTTGAACCTAGCTCCTCTGATACCACCATCTGTGTTCTTCACATTATGCTGCACTGCTTCCTAAAACCTAATTGAGCACTTTTATCGATGACTAAAGCACAAATCTGTGAATTTTAATTATTGTACTCTAGTATATGAAATTCAGTATAAATGGTTTGCCTGATACCATTAAGAAAATATTTACCTGAAAATAAGAGAGGAGAAAAGAAGGAAAGGAGGCTATGTATCAAGAGTGGGCAGTTCAAGGAATATAAGACCAAGAAGGACTCCAAACATTTTTCATACATTCTAATAGAAGACATTATGGGAAAGCACATTCAAGAACCCCCATAAGATAAGAAACCATCACATCCATTGATGAAATTTAGAAATATCCATATTATAATAAAGTAATGTCCTCAATAATTAAGCCAATTAACAAGCATTTATAAAGTACTTTTTTTATGAGGACAAGTTCTATGCTAAGCACTAGATATTCAAGAAAAAATAAAAAAAAGTAGTTTTCCTGCCATTATGTAGCTTACATTCTAATGTGGAGAGGAAGACCATAGGAAATGGAGAATAGGAAATTGAACCAGAGATATCATTGTTTTGGGGGGAAACTTCCAGTAAAGAAAATTTTCTCTACTAATGCTGGCTGGCAAATTTTATGCTACTTTTACTCATTAGAGAGATGTTTAGGACTATAGAAGTTGGAAACTATGGCCTAAGTGCCAAAGATTTAAGAATTTATATACATATATATATATAAATTATATATATGTATATATGTATATATTATATATATAAATATATTAAATATAATAATACTTTACTTTAAAATATAAAAACTATTATTTTCCCAGAAAGTTAAATAATCCAGGGTAGTATTGACCTTCAGGCAATAGTTATCAAAGGGTGGATTGAACCATCTTCCTGGTTCTGAGGCCAGTTCTCTATACATTAAATTGCACTGCTATTATAGAAATTATTTACACAAATAGATTTATACATCCAAGAGCAGATAGAAAGTAACATTGTAAGGCACTAATATTTAGGGATGACTGGGGAAAAAGCCTTCCATGAAAGGTGTTATTAGGCTGAATAATTCAGAGGCAATGGAGGACAGAAAGCATTTAAGGCATGGAGGACAGCCTATGCAAAAACACTAAGACAGAAATGGAACATTCTATGTGAAGACTGGCAAGCAGGCTAATATGACTAGACCTGAGCATATGGAAGATAGGCTAGAAAGAATAGTAAGAAGATTAAAAAGCTTTTAAATGCTGCTTGGTTTTTCTCCCCAATGCTTGTGACTGCTTTTCTTATAATGTCTCTTCTTATACTATCACATCATTAACTAGTACTTCTTGATAATTTTGGTGTACAGATCCACTCTCTTTTCTATATGCTCTTTATTTCAGTGATTGACAGGAAAAGAAAAATAATTAGAACTACTGTATAAATTATATATCAATAATATGAGAATTGAATCATTGGGATTTCCTCTTAATAAAATGAATAAATTTTAGGCCATTACTTTGAAAGGTCTATTTTGCCTGACTGAAAAATGCCTGTTACTGATGAAATTTCTGGTTCTTATTGAATTTCAAAAAGGTAAGGTTTGGAGAGCAATAGCTTCTGGAGAACTAAAGTATAACCTATAACAAAATGCCTCCCAATGGCTGTGTTCACTAGATTTCCCTAGAGGAAACTGTTTTATATCCCAATTCTGCATTACCCTATCTCAAAACCAGGCAAGGTTTGAGAGAGGCAGAAACTCTAACAGGAAAGCTTTCAGCAAAACTATTTTGCCACAGGGTTTAACATCTAAGTTATACCTCTCACCATTTGTTAGTAATTATATCATGCATGTCTTCTGATTTCCTTCTTTAAAAAAAAGAAACAAGTAAGCAACAAACCCACTAAAACAAAACTCAAAAATCCCTGAACAGGGAATATAGGTATTTATATATGCCCATACATTATTTATATATTTCATATACACACACACACACACACATATATATATATATATATACATATATATATATATATATATACACACATACATATATATATATATATATATACGTATATGGAGTGAGAAATGTTATAAAATGTCTATTTATTTGAACATGTACAGAAGCAATTAAAGAAAATAAGATTTTTATTATCTATAGATCAATAAATGGGGATTACCATTTCTTAGAAGGAAATTATAAGAAGCCTTCCCCAAAGAACATGCTGATTATTTTAAACTAGCAATGCTTAATTGGTTCTCCTGATCTAGACTACAAAGAAGTACATAAAAACACATTCTAAGACAACCGAGTGTCAATAATATATTGGTAAGAAATTTAGTCATTTATCATTCATGCACACAATGGATATCTGTTAAATATCTACTATGTGTTAACTAGGGCTGTCCAAACTTACTTCTAAAAGTTTATTGAAACAATTGAATAATATCCCTTGATTTTTCATTTTAGTGAGAGCACTGCAGCAATTTGACTTCCTTTCCTAAAGCATTTATTAAACCCACAGGTGGACCACATAAAATCACCCTAGGGCCACATGCACACTGTAGGCATCATTTTGGACAGCCCTTTGTCATACCAATATGAATTATAATGGGTTGAGACTTTCCATTTCTATCTTCCCCTTAGTTCTTTTTTCCTTTTCTCTTTCTTTAGTCTTCTTTCAATCTTTTCCTTTCTTTTCTCCCTTCAATAAAGAAATAAATGAATCTCTTTTATGTATGCCTTGATATTATCTTATTATTTTCTGCTGTTTTCATATTATCTTTCATTTCCTCTTCATTTAAATCTTTGAAAGAACTGAAAGAACCCAAGTACGAAAATGAAAGCGCAGCTCAGCAGTCATTTCAAAAGTTTAAATAATGTATTTAAAAACCATCGGTCTCCATGAGAGATCCTTTAAATAGTACATTTTGCAAACTGACCTCAAGGTCTGCCAACTGGGCATTTTGCCTGCTTGAGTGAGGTAGAGAATCCAGGAGATAGTCAGATTTTGGTTGTTTTCTGAAGTTACAAACATATGCTAGTGTTCTTATAACCTAAAGTTAGAAGTGAGAGAAGGCAGGTGTGAGACTAGCAAGAGTAGGCTGGTGAAAATATTTGTAAATTCATAAAAAGGGTGTGTGGTTGTCCTACATTGTCAAGGTTATAACTTCGTCAACAAAGAAAATTGGTATTTTCTGTCCCCAGCTTGGGCAATCATGATCAATCACTGCTCAACGGTCAATCCAAGCTCAAGAATGTGACAACAGCTCTTCCCATTGCCCTTTTCCCTGAATTTCGTTTTAATTTCAAACTGGGAAAAATTAAGACTAGAAACAACTATGGACATTCCATTTATTTTTATTTGAAGGGCAACTCTTGCCATCTTGTTGGCTTGAATAATATCAACTATCATTTATTAAGCACTTACTATGTATTAGTGCCTGTGCACTAATGTAACTAATGTGTTAACCCTGGAGATTACAATCTAGTAAGGAAGACAATGAAGATAAAGAGAAAAATTAAAATAATTTTGAGGGGAAGCATCTGAATTGGGATATCATTTAGAAGTTATCAATATAATTGAGCCTTGAAACAAAGTAGGGATTCTAAGAGGTAGAGATGAGAAAAATTCTACTCAGGGGAAACAGTGCAAAGGTATGGAGTTGAGATTATATTTCATCTCTTTACTTGTATCTTTGACAAAATTGCTACAAGACTCAAATGAAATCAGTAAGCATTGATTAAGCCTTTACTCTGTCCCCTGAAACAGAGGACCAGGTACTATATGTGCATAGTGCCTGTACTGTGCCAAGTATTGAGAATACAAATACAAGCAGAAACAAAATCAGCCCCGCCTCCAAGGAGCTCACATTACAGTACCATGAGGGCTATGACCAGGTCTAGGATGATTTCTCGTTCTCCTCCCCATCCTCATCCAACCCCTTAGTGGGGATCACAGCTTTCACAAAATGCTTAGCATCAGGGGTTCCATATTCACAGTGTGTGAGTGCTCCCTTTCAATCTTCTTTCCCAAGGTGATGAGAAGAGCAGCTTCAAAATCCAGAGAGGCCAAGTAGAAGGAACCAGGCAGTCCAAGGAAGGGGACACCAGTTGAAGGTATTTCAGTTGCCAAGTGCACATATTTAAACATGACTCAGCAATTATCGTAAAAGCAAATAAAGTGACAAATTTATCTGGGTGGCAGTGTTCATTAAAAAGAATAATGTGTTTGTTTTCAAATGAGATCATATTTCTAAAGTGCTTAACACAGTACCTAAAACACAGTATATGTTTAATAAGTTTTCTTTCCCTCCTTTTAACTAAATAGAGTTTAGAGTTGATCCTAGTTTTGGTGGTTAATGAGTGGAAG